>NC_088421.1:36221227-36521227 GCF_034236695.1 Oncorhynchus nerka
GTAGTAACTATCACACTCAACTGAACGACTTGATTAGTGTAGTATTAGCTAGCTACATAGTTGTCTTTGCTGTCTTCGTATCCAAGATAATTGTGTAGTTTAGAGTGTGTAGTCTTAGAGTGATTATCTTAATTTACCGAGGTTAGCTAGCCAGCTATTTTGTCGTCCTTAATGTAGGAGACACTCCTAGCTAGCCAACAGCCAGCCAACGTCTACTGAATAGAACTTTCGCATTCCGGTCGCATTCCGCTTCGCTCCACAGGTAGTATCACATTTTCATTTAATTTCATTACAGTCCCAACGGTGTGATTTGTTTGATCGTAGCTAGCTACATAGCTAGCTACATAGCCGTCTTTGTTTCAAAGATAATTGTGTAGTCTAGAGCGATTTTCTAGGTTAGCTAGCCAGCTATTGTCGTTCTCCTAACGCAACGTAACGTAACCAACACTGCTAGCTAGCCAGCTAGCCCCCGAATAGCAGCATTGTAGAAACTTCACACTCAACGGAACGACTTGATTAGGGTAGTGTCAACAACGCAGCTAGCCTACCTCAGCAGTACTGTATCATTTTAATCATTTTAGTCAATTAGATTCTTGCTACGTAAGCTTAACTTTCTGAACATTCGAGACGTGTAGTCCACTTGTCATTCCAATCTCCTCTGCATTAGCGTAGCCTCTTCTCTAGCCTGTCAACTATGTGTCTGTCTATCCCTGTTCTCTCCTCTCTGCACAGACCATACAAACGCTCCACACCGCATGGCCGCGGCCACCCTAATCTGGTGGTCCCAGCGCGCACGACCCACGTGGAGTTCCAGGTCTCCGGTAGCCTCTGGAACTGCCGATCTGCGGCCAACAAGGCAGAGTTCATCTCAGCCTATGCCTCCTCCAGTCCTCGACTTCTTGGCACTGACGGAAACATGGATCACCACAGACAACACCGCTACTCCTACTGCTCTCTCTTCGTCCGCCCACGTGCTCTCGCACACCCCGAGAGCTTCTGGTCAGCGGGGTGGTGGCACCGGGATCCTCATCTCTCCCAAGTGGTCATTCTCTCTTTCTCCCCTTACCCATCTGTCTATCGCCTCCTTTGAATTCCATGCTGTCACAGTTACCAGCCCTTTCAAGCTTAACATCCTTATCATTTATCGCCCTCCAGGTTCCCTCGGAGAGTTCATCAATGAGCTTGATGCCTTGATAAGCTCCTTTCCTGAGGACGGCTCACCTCCCACAGTTCTGGGCGACTTTAACCTCCCCACGTCTACCTTTGACTCATTCCTCTCTGCCTCCTTCTTTCCACTCCTCTCCTCTTTTGACCTCACCCTCTCACCCTCCCCCTACTCACAAGGCAGGCAATACGCTCGACCTCATCTTTACTAGATGCTGTTCTTCCACTAACCTCATTGCAACTCCCTCCAAGTCTCCGACCACTACCTTGTATCCTTTTCCCTCTCGCTCTCATCCAACACTTCCCACACTGCCCCTACTCGGATGGTATCGCGCCGTCCCAACCTTCGCTCTCTCTCCCCGCTACTCTCTCCTCTTCCATCCTATCATCTCTTCCTCTGCTCAAACCTTCTCCAACCTATCTCCTGATTCTGCCTCCTCAACCCTCCTCTCCTCCCTTTCTGCATCCTTTGACTCTCTATGTCCCCTATCCTCCAGGCCGGCTCGGTCCTCCCCTCCCGCTCCGTGGCTCGACGACTCATTGCGAGCTCACAGAACAGGGCTCCGGGCAGCCGAGCGGAAATGGAGGAAAACTCGCCTCCCTGCGGACCTGGCATCCTTTCACTCCCTCCTCTCTACATTTTCCTCCTCTGTCTCTGCTGCTAAAGCCACTTTCTACCACTCTAAATTCCAAGCATCTGCCTCTAACCCTAGGAAGCTCTTTGCCACCTTCTCCTCCCTCTTGAATCCTCCTCCCCCTCCCCCTCCTCCCTCTCTGCAGATGACTTCGTCAACCATTTTGAAAAGAAGGTCGACGACATCCGATCCTCGTTTGCTAAGTCAAACGACACCGCTGGTTCTGCTCACACTGCCCTACCCTGTGCTCTGACCTCTTTCTCCCCTCTCTCTCCAGATGACATCTCGCGTCTTGTGACGGCCGGCCGCCCAACAACCTGCCCGCTTGACCCTATCCCCTCCTCTCTTCTCCAGACCATTTCCGGTGACCTTCTCCCTTACCTCACCTCGCTCATCAACTCATCCCTGACCGCTGGCTACGTCCCTCCCGTCTTCAAGAGAGCGAGAGTTGCACCCCTTCTGAAAAAACCTACACTCGATCCCTCCGATGTCAACAACTACAGACCAGTATCCCTTCTTTCTTTTCTCTCCAAAACTCTTGAACGTGCCGTCCTTGGCCAGCTCTCCCGCTATCTCTCTCAGAATGACCTTCTTGATCCAAATCAGTCAGGTTTCAAGACTAGTCATTCAACTGAGACTGCTCTTCTCTGTATCACCTCTGCTCTCATCCTTCTAGACCTATCGGCTGCCTTCGATACTGTGAACCATCAGATCCTCCTCTCCACCCTCTCCGAGTTGGGCATCTCCGGCGCGGCCCATGCTTGGATTGCGTCCTACCTGACAGGTCGCTCCTACCAGGTGGCGTAGCGAGAATCTGTCTCCTCACCACGCGCTCTCACCACTGGTGTCCCCCAGGGCTCTGTTCTAGGCCCTCTCCTATTCTCGCTATACACCAAGTCACTTGGCTCTGTCATAACCTCACATGGTCTCTCCTATCATTGCTATGCAGACGACACACAATTAATCTTCTCCTTTCCCCCCTCCGATGACCAGGTGGCGAATCGCATCTCTGCATGTCTGGCAGACATATCAGTGTGGATGACGGATCACCACCTCAAGCTGAACCTCGGCAAGACGGAGCTGCTCTTCCTCCCGGGGAAGGACTGCCCGTTCCATGATCTCGCCATCACGGTTGACAACTCCATCGTGTCCTCCTCCCAGAGCGCTAAGAACCTTGGCGTGATCCTGGACAACACCCTGTCGTTCTCAACTAACATCAAGGCGGTGGCCCGTTCCTGTAGGTTCATGCTCTACAACATCCGGAGTGTCAACCCTGTCAAATGGACGGCGCAGGTCCAAATCCAAAAAATCAGCTACAAGACGATCTCCCGACTGGATTAATGCAACATTGAAAAAATTTTAAATGACGGCTGGGCTCCTAGTGAACCTAATTGCCTACTGAAAACCTAACAAATATATCATGATCAGATAAATAAAGCAATATTTTCCGGCTCTGTCAGTACCTTCCCAATTCTCTCAACAGACACAAAAGACAAATCCTTTATATCCACTCCTTCCAGTTAACATCGCATTAAATGAAGACCAACCCTATTCAAGGCAGGGGAAGTAGACTCATTTTCCAGGCTGGGCTGATTACTTCAAAGAAAAACAAGGGTAATAGCAATTTTCTATCATCCACTCAACTAAATATTTTTAAAATATAATTGGATTGAAATAGCAAAAAAATAAAGTTAAAAAAATCTATTAATCCCAACAACACTTTGTTTAAGGAGAAGTAACATGCAGTGAAAACAAATATTAAATTTTAACACCTTGAACTGAGCCTAAATATGTGATTGCACTAATGTTCACTTGTTTGAGGTTGAGTATCCTTGTCCCATCTTTTCCCAAGTTCAAAACTGTTATTGTAAAGGCTCTGAGCCACCTCAGATTTGAGTGGAACAAACTCAGCAGTAAGTCGACTTCTGGATGTTTTGTTCAGGTTCATCAAAGAAAAAGTTGTTCACACAGGATGTGCTGAAACATAGACTCTTTAGCAGCCTGGATACCTGGGGCATTGTGCCGGGGAGGGGGCGAACTCCGTCCACCCACTGCCGCATATTTTGCCCTCAGTGCATCATTGCATTGGAGGTCAATCAACTCCATTTGGAGGTTTGGTGGTGAGGTAGAGAGAGGGGTCAACAGCAAATGGGTTACCGAGAGGGTTCCAACCTGCTTTTTTGTGCTTCAAAGTCAGCAAATGTTTATGTCGAAAGTCAGCGGCAACATACCTATTTTATCAGCCAACTGTGTGAGAGAGGGCTCTGGTAAGAGTTCTTTTCATGGATAGTCTGGCAGCTGGGAAAGTGGCTCAAATTTTCTTTCCGGATCTGGTCTCCCAAGAGTCAGTTTGGTTTTAAATGCCTTCACTGTACTGTACATATCAGAGGGAGAGACCCTGCAGCTGCAGAGTTTTATGCATTCAGATGACTGTAATGTCACACAGAAAAGCCATTTCACACAGAAACATTTCTAGTCTCGGAGTTGTGTTGTGTCTTTCCTTTGCTGTCCAGAACAGACAAATCTACTCACGAGAGCTCGAAACATCTTTGAAGCACCTTTCCCTGGCTTAGCCATCGCACCTCTGTGTGAGGAAGGCAAATCACCATCTCCGTCTAACTCCGTCAGAAATGCCTTGAAGGAATGATTCAAACCTTTGGCTCTGATAAAGTCTAACTGTGCGCGTGATGATGCTATTACATGCTCCATTTTCAGTCTTTACCGAAGGGGTGTATGATACAATGATAAGCTGTAGCTCACCTGTCGTCTCTTGGATCTTTTCCCGTATCTTCGCCAGAAACAGTCCGTCTGTTGAAGGGAGGTGCTCCGTCGAGTTGTCAAACCCACTTTTTCCCAAGGCAGCTCCATCTCATTTACACATCTTGACACCTCTTCAGAAATCATGCCCCGTAGTCTGTTGAATGCATAGGAAGTAAAGCCAAAACTCCTCTGTCACGTCTGTTGAAGGTCCAGAGGATGAAAATTGACAACTGGGCAATGTCAGAAACGGTGTCGGTCTCTTGATCCACAGCCAAGGAATATGCAATAAAATCTTTTCTTTTGAAGGAGAGGGAGAGATTGATGGACAACTGGTCTCTCTCTTGAGCAATGGTGTTTCTGCTCAGACTCTTTTGAAAAAGAGGAGGGCAAACTTCGTCAGAAACTTAATCATAGTCTGTTGAAGGGAATCCCCTCCGAAATGGCCGGGCTGAAACGGTCTCTTCTGTTGAAATAAAAGGCCTTGACAGAGCCTGGCCTAGAAACGGTTCTTTCTGTTGAACAGAGCCTGGAAGAGGAAGGGTTTTAAACCTCTGCCTTTTGAAGGGAGAGTTCCATGTCCATATTCTAGTCTTTGTCCGAAGGAAGATAAGGGTCAGAAACTCTTTCATACCGTCTGTTGAAGGGAGAGAAGACACACAGGTTTCCAGCTCTGTTGAAGGGATAGGAAGGGTTTGAAACCCCGGTTCTAGTCTGTTTTGCCATTTTTGAATCTGAAAGTTAATTTTACTGTGATGCTGACGACTGCTGTGCTGAATAAATATTGAAATGAAGCAGCCTACTGCTCGGTTGAAGGGACTCACCTGATTGCATTGTCTGTTGAAATGTAGTATTGGGCGTGTAAACGATCTAGTCTGCCGGGAGCTTGCTGAAGGGCCGGTTCTAGTCTGTAAAAGGGAGAGGCAAAAACGGTATCCCGAAACGGGCCTTGAGTCTGTTGAACAACATCCGCAGAGTACGACCCTGCCTCACACAGGAAGCGGCGGGTCCTAATCCAGGCACTTGTCATCTCCCGTCTGGATTACTGCAACTTGTTGGCTGGGCTCCCTGCCTGTGCCATTAAACCCTACAACTCATCCAGAACGCCGCAGCCCGTCTGGTGTTCAACCTTCCCAAGTTCTCTCACGTCATCCCGCTCCTCCGCTCTCTCCACTGGCTTCCAGTTGAAGCTCGCATCCGCTACAAGACCATGGTGCTTGCCTTGACGGAGCTGTGAGGGGAACGGCACCTCAGTACCTCCAGGCTCTGATCAGGCCCTACACCCAAACAAGGGCACTGCGTTCATCCACCTCTGGCCTGCTGCCTCCCTACCACTGAGGAAGTAAGTTCCCGCTCAGCCCAGTCAAAACTGTTCGCTGCTCTGGCCCCCAATGGTGGAACAAACTCCCTCACGACGCCAGGACAGCGGAGTCAATCACCACCTTCCGGAGACACCTGAAACCCCACCTCTTTAAGGAATACCTAGGATAGGATAAAGTAATCCTTCTCCCCCCCTTAAAAGACCTAGATGCACTATTGTAAAGTGGCTGTTCCACTGGATGTCATAAGGTGAAAGCACCAATTTGTAAGTCGCTCTGGATAAGAGCGTCTGCTAAATGACTTAAATGTAAATGTAATGTAAATGTTTTTATGGAAAGAGGGTAGAGAGAGGGTTACTAGAGTCTTTATGGATAGAGGTGTAGAGAGGGGTTACTAGAGTCTTTATGGATAGAGGTGTAGAGAGAGGGTTACTAGAGTATTTATGGATAGAGGGGTAGAGAGAGGGGTTACTAGAGTCTTTATGGATAGAGGGTAGAGAGAGGGGTTACTAGAATATTTATGGACAGATGGGTAGAGAGAGGGGTTACTAGAGTCTTTATGGATAGAGGTGTAGAGAGAGTGGTAACTAGAGTCTTTATGGATAGAGGTGTAGAGAGGGTTATTAGAGTCTTTATGGATAGAGGTGTAGAGAGAGGGGTTACTAGAGTCTTTAACGGTATCTAGTCTGTTGAAGGGAGAGGGAGAGGAGGGGTAGAAACGGTATCTAGTCTGTTGAAGGGAGAGGAAGGGTAGAAACGGTATCTAGTCTGTTGAAGGGAGAGGAAGGGTAGAAACGGTATCTAGTCTGTTGAAGGGAGAGGGAGAGGAAGGGTAGAAACGGTATCTAGTCTGTTGAAGGGAGAGGAAGGGTAGAAACGGTATCTAGTCTGTTGAAGGGAGAGGAAGGGTAGGGTCTGTTGAAGGGAGAGGGAGAGGAAGGGTAGAAACGGTATCTAGTCTGTTGAAGGGAGAGGAAGGGTAGAAACGGTATCTAGTCTGTTGAAGGGAGAGGAAGGGTAGAAACGGTATCTAGTCTGTTGAAGGGAGAGGAAGGGTAGAAACGGTATCTAGTCTGTTGAAGGGAGAGGAAGGGTAGAAACGGTATCTAGTCTGTTGAAGGGAGAGGAAGAAGAAGGGTAGAAACGGTATCTAGTCTGTTGAAGGGAGAGGAAAGGGAAGGGTAGAAACAGTATCTAGTCTGTTGAAGGGAGTGGAAGAGGAAGGGTAGAAACGGTATCTAGTCTGTTGAAGGGAGTGGGAGAGGAAGGGTAGAAACGGTATCTAGTCTGTTGAAGGGAGAGGAAGGGTAGAAACGGTATCTAGTCTGTTGAAGGGAGAGGAAGAGGAAGGGTAGAAACGGTATCTAGTCTGTTGAAGGGAGAGGAAGAGGAAGGGTAGAAACGGTATCTAGTCTGTTGAAGGGAGTGGGAGAGGAAGGGTAGAAACGGTATCTAGTCTGTTGAAGGGAAAGGAAGGGTAGAAACGGTATCTAGTCTGTTGAAGGGAGAGGAAGGGTAGAAACGGTATCTAGTCTGTTGAAGGGAGAGGGAGAGGAAGGGTAGAAACGGTATCTAGTCTGTTGAAGGGAGAGGAAGGGTAGAAACGGTATCTAGTCTGTTGAAGGGAGAGGCAGGGTAGAAACGGTATCTAGTCTGTTGAAGGGAGAGGAAGGGTAGAAACGGTATCTAGTCTGTTGAAGGGAGAGGGAGAGGAAGGGTAGAAACGGTATCTAGTCTGTTGAAGGGAGAGGAAGAAGAAGGGTAGAAACGGTATCTAGTCTGTTGAAGGGAGAGGGAGAGGAAGGGTAGAAACAGTATCTAGTCTGTTGAAGGGAGAGGAAGGGTAGAAACGGTATCTAGTCTGTTGAAGGGAGAGGAAGGGTAGAAACGGTATCTAGTCTGTTGAAGGGAGAGGAAGGGTAGAAACGGTATCTAGTCTGTTGAAGGGAGTGGGAGAGGAAGGGTAGAAACGGTATCTAGTCTGTTGAAGGGAGAGGAAGAGGAAGGGTAGAAACGGTATCTAGTCTGTTGAAGGGAAAGGAAGGGTAGAAACGGTATCTAGTCTGTTGAAGGGAGAGGGAGAGGAAGGGTAGTAACGGTATCTAGTCTGTTGAAGGGAGAGGAAGGGGAAGGGTAGAAACAGTATCTAGTCTGTTGAAGGGAGTGGGAGAGGAAGGGTAGAAACGGTATCTAGTCTGTTGAAGGGAGAGGAAGGGTAGAAACGGTATCTAGTCTGTTGAAGGGAGAGGAAGGGTAGAAACAGTATCTAGTATGTTGAAGGGAGAGGAAGGGTAGAAACAGTATCTAGTCTGTTGAAGGGAGTGGGAGAGGAAGGGTAGAAACGGTATCTAGTCTGTTGAAGGGAGAGGGAGAGGAAGGGTAGAAACGGTATCTAGTCTGTTGAAGGGAGGGAGAGGAAGGGTAGAAACGGTATCTAGTCTGTTGAAGGGAGAAGAAGGGTAGAAACGGTATCTAGTCTGTTGAAGGGAGAAGAAGGGAAGGGTAGAAACGGTATCTAGTCTGTTGAAGGGAGTGGGAGAGGAAGGGTAGAAACGGTATCTAGTCTGTTGAAGGGAGTGGGAGAGGAAGGGTAGAAACGGTATCTAGTCTGTTGAAGGGAGTGGGAGAGGAAGGGTAGAAACGGTATCTAGTCTGTTGAAGGGAGAGGAAGGGTAGAAACGGTATCTAGTCTGTTGAAGGGAGAGGAAGGGTAGAAACGGTATCTAGTCTGTTGAAGGGAGAGGAAGGGTAGAAACGGTATCTAGTCTGTTGAAGGGAGAGGGAGAGGAAGGGTAGAAACGGTATCTAGTCTGTTGAAGGGAGAGGAAGAAGAAGGGTAGAAACGGTATCTAGTCTGTTGAAGGGAGAGGAAAGGGAAGGGTAGAAACAGTATCTAGTCTGTTGAAGGGAGTGGAAGAGGAAGGGTAGAAACGGTATCTAGTCTGTTGAAGGGAGTGGGAGAGGAAGGGTAGAAACGGTATCTAGTCTGTTGAAGGGAGAGGAAGGGTAGAAACGGTATCTAGTCTGTTGAAGGGAGAGGAAGAGGAAGGGTAGAAACGGTATCTAGTCTGTTGAAGGGAGAGGAAGAGGAAGGGTAGAAACGGTATCTAGTCTGTTGAAGGGAGTGGGAGAGGAAGGGTAGAAACGGTATCTAGTCTGTTGAAGGGAAAGGAAGGGTAGAAACGGTATCTAGTCTGTTGAAGGGAGAGGAAGGGTAGAAACGGTATCTAGTCTGTTGAAGGGAGAGGGAGAGGAAGGGTAGAAACGGTATCTAGTCTGTTGAAGGGAGAGGAAGGGTAGAAACGGTATCTAGTCTGTTGAAGGGAGAGGCAGGGTAGAAACGGTATCTAGTCTGTTGAAGGGAGAGGAAGGGTAGAAACGGTATCTAGTCTGTTGAAGGGAGAGGGAGAGGAAGGGTAGAAACGGTATCTAGTCTGTTGAAGGGAGAGGAAGAAGAAGGGTAGAAACGGTATCTAGTCTGTTGAAGGGAGAGGGAGAGGAAGGGTAGAAACAGTATCTAGTCTGTTGAAGGGAGAGGAAGGGTAGAAACGGTATCTAGTCTGTTGAAGGGAGAGGAAGGGTAGAAACGGTATCTAGTCTGTTGAAGGGAGAGGAAGGGTAGAAACGGTATCTAGTCTGTTGAAGGGAGTGGGAGAGGAAGGGTAGAAACGGTATCTAGTCTGTTGAAGGGAGAGGAAGAGGAAGGGTAGAAACGGTATCTAGTCTGTTGAAGGGAAAGGAAGGGTAGAAACGGTATCTAGTCTGTTGAAGGGAAAGGGAGAGGAAGGGTAGTAACGGTATCTAGTCTGTTGAAGGGAGAGGAAGGGGAAGGGTAGAAACAGTATCTAGTCTGTTGAAGGGAGTGGGAGAGGAAGGGTAGAAACGGTATCTAGTCTGTTGAAGGGAGAGGAAGGGTAGAAACGGTATCTAGTCTGTTGAAGGGAGAGGAAGGGTAGAAACAGTATCTAGTATGTTGAAGGGAGAGGAAGGGTAGAAACAGTATCTAGTCTGTTGAAGGGAGTGGGAGAGGAAGGGTAGAAACGGTATCTAGTCTGTTGAAGGGAGAGGGAGAGGAAGGGTAGAAACGGTATCTAGTCTGTTGAAGGGAGAGGGAGAGGAAGGGTAGAAACGGTATCTAGTCTGTTGAAGGGAGAAGAAGGGTAGAAACGGTATCTAGTCTGTTGAAGGGAGAAGAAGGGTAGAAACGGTATCTAGTCTGTTGAAGGGAGTGGGAGAGGAAGGGTAGAAACGGTATCTAGTCTGTTGAAGGGAGTGGGAGAGGAAGGGTAGAAACGGTATCTAGTCTGTTGAAGGGAGTGGGAGAGGAAGGGTAGAAACGGTATCTAGTCTGTTGAAGGGAGAGGAAGGGTAGAAACGGTATCTAGTCTGTTGAAGGGAGAGGAAGGGTAGAAACGGTATCTAGTCTGTTGAAGGGAGAGGAAGGGTAGAAACGGTATCTAGTCTGTTGAAGGGAGAGGGAGAGGAAGGGTAGAAACGGTATCTAGTCTGTTGAAGGGAGAGGGAGAGGAAGGGTAGAAACGGTATCTAGTCTGTTGAAGGGAGAGGGAGAGGAAGGGGATGGCAGAGAGCTGGGAGCTGAGACCCAGATTACACAGAGATCCTCCTGACGCCACTCAGCCAAAACCAAGTTCCCACAGAGCCAAGCCCAGACACAAACACACAAACATAAAGACAGACGAGAAAACACACACACACATATATACACACACGCACGCACGCACGCACGCACGCACGCACACACACACACACACACACACACACACACACACACACACACACACACACACACACACACACGCTGAGCCATGTGAACACATGAGAGAGGGATTCATTTAATATGCTTAGTTGCTCGTCTGGGAAATGTGAATGAAAAATTAACTAAGATATTAAACCAATTTAGCCTCTGACTGAGGGTTATTTCAGTCCATTGACGTATGTAGAGCCTGTGTTGTTATCAGTCTGGAACCATGTCATCCAGTACTGTCTAGATACCAGACCTGGGTTTAAATACTATTTGATATCTTTCAAATGCTTCGAGCGTTTGTTTAGCCTGTGTCAGGTGGGTGGGGTTTGTCATTTTTAGACTTCTATTGGATTCATGGCAACAGGCAAGCTCAATCAAGCATAGATATAGTATTTGAAATGATTTTACATAGGTTTTTTAACCCAGGTCTGCTAGCTACATGTCATTCCTGCTGGGAAAGGCAACAGCTGTTTACTGAAGAACCCAGCCTTCAATCAATTTGTTAAACCGCTCATTTCATTCAAATCTGCTTCCATAACTCTGAATTATGTGTGACACTTGTCCGTCACGCTTGTAGCTCAAGCTAAACAAAGGTATGTTCGTTATCGTCTGATGGGAATTTTAAGGACAACCTCGAAATGACAGATTTGTGTGTGTGTGCGTGTCTATCTCCCTGATTGTGTGTGTGTGTGTATGTGTGTGTGTGTGTGTGTGTGTGTGTGTATATCCCTGAAATAGCGTGAATCACTGACCTAAACATTTGCTAGTTTATTGGTTTTTCATCCATGATTGGAGCCTGGCAGATGCAAGAATGACAGATACCTGCTGCTAAGACTGATAGATACCTGCTGCTAAGAATGATAGATACCTGCTGCTAATACTGACATATACCTGCTGCTAAGACTGATAGATACCTGCTGCTAAGACTGATAGATACCTGCTGCTAAGACTGATAGATACCTGCTGCTAAGGCTGACAGATACCTGCTGCTAAGACTGACAGATACCTGCTGCTAAGACTGACAGGGGCCTGCTGCTAAGACTGATAGATACCTGCTGCTAAGAATGACAGATACCTGCTGCTAAGGCTGACAGATGCCTGATGCTAAGACTGACAGGGGCCTGCTGCTAAGACTGATAGATACCTGCTGCTAAGAATGACAGATACCTGCTGCTAAGGCTGACAGATGCCTGATGCTAAGACTGACAGGGGCCTGCTGCTAAGACTGATAGATACCTGCTGCTAAGAATGACAGATACCTGCTGCTAAGGCTGACAGATGCCTGCTGCTAAGACTGGCAGATGCCTGATGCTAAGACTGACAGATACCTGCTGCTAAGACTGGGAGATACCTGCTGCTAAGAATGATAGATACATGCTATTAAGAATGATATATACCTGCTGCTAAGAATGACAGATACCTGCTGCTAAGAATGACAGATACCTGCTGCTAAGAATATACCTGCTGCTAAGACTGATAGATACCTGCTGCTAAGACTGGCAGATACCTGCTGCTAAGGCTGATAGATACATGCTGCTAAGAAGATACCTGCTGCTAAGACTGATAGATACCTGCTGCTAAGACTGATAGATACCTGCTGCTAAGAAGATACCTGCTGCTAAGACTGACAGATACCTGCTGCTAAGGCTGATAGATACCTGCTGCTAAGACTGGCAGATACCTGCTGCTAAGGCTGATAGATACATGCTGCTAAGAAGATACCTGCTGCTAAGACTGATAGATACCTGCTGCTAAGACTGATAGATACCTGCTGCTAAGAAGATACCTGCTGCTAAGACTGACAGATACCTGCTGCTAAGGCTGATAGATACCTGCTGCTAAGACTGGCAGGGGCAGAGGGGTGGAGACACACACATAAGCCACACTCCAGTGACCTGCCGATTACAGCGAGGTGACGGGGGGTCAGGCCGTTATGTCAGTACCCATAAAAAGCTGAACATTTTATACAAATATATGTCATTAAAATTACAAAGTAATTTTCTGCATTGTGTAAAAGCACGATTTTCCTTTTGAGATTACATAACAGCTAAATGACTCAAATCTAAATGTAATTGCATGGAACATTGTATAGTGTCTCTTTAAGAACATTGTTGATGACATGCCAGAGACCTGTCCTTCATTCATCACTCTGATTATTGATCTCCTGAAGAAGCCCTCCCTTTACCTTTATGTCTGTGTCCCAACATGTTTGGATAAAGATACTGGCAAACTGACCAGGTTGTTAGCTAGCTATGCTACAACGGTAGAGCGAAGTTCTGACCTTAGTTATTTTATTATGTCTTTGTTTTAGTATGGTCAGGGCGTGAGTTGGGTGGGTTGTCTATGTTCGTTTTTCTATGATTTGCTATTTCTGTGTTTGGCCTGGTATGGTTCTCAATCAGAGGCAGCTGTCAATCGTTGTCCCTGATTGAGAACCATATTTAGGTAGCCTGTTTTCTATTGTGTTTCGTGGGTGATTATTTTCTAGTGTGTTTTGTCACCTTTACAGAACTGTTTCGGTTTCGTTTCCTTCTCTTTGTTATTTTGTTTAATGTTCTGAGTTTAAATAAATATCATCATGAACACATACCACGCTGCGCTTTGGTCCTCACCTCATTCCAACGACGATCGTTACAAACCTAATAATTACAACAACTATTATCTGGGTCATTTGTTTCTAGGCACAGTGGTGCTCCCAAATTAAAATACCAGGTCGCACAGCAAAATATTTAGGAGCATATGCAACCAAAACGATCACCTTTTAGAGCCCTGAGTGCAAGAGCCATCCACTAGCATCTGGTTGGGTTTGCTTGAGATTGAGTGAGTTAAGAGAGTTCTGTTAAGTCAACTTAATTAGTTGTTTTGAGAAGGGTTCTTTACGTCCCTACATTTTTGTAGATTTTTTGACAGTGTCAAATATTTTCAACTGCAGTCCTAAAGGAGTATGTGTTACAATGATACCAATTAGCATCAGCCTAATCACCATACCAACCTTAATTTAACTTCTGCTGGCTACTACATCATGTTTTTCATCCTTTCAGGCCCCCTTACTCCTGTGTGAGTCGATAGTTTGAATCTCTAGTCAAACTCTCCTCGTCAGATTGTGGACAATCAATGGTCAGCATATGGTCTGTCCTATGTGTTCAGTCTCTGTGGTCAGCATATGGTCTGTCTATGTGTTCATTCTCTGTGGTCAGCATATGGTCTGTCTATGTGTTCAGTCTCTGTGGTTAGCATATGGTCTGTCTATGTGTTCAGTCTCTGTGGTCAGCATATGGTCTGTCTATGTGTTCAGTCTCTGTGGTCAGCATATGGTCTGTCTATGTGTTCAGTCTCTGTGGTCAGCATATGGTCTGTCTATGTGTTCAGTCTCTGTGGTCAGCATATGGTCTGTCTATGTGTTCAGTCTCTGTGGTCAGCATATGGTCTGTCTATGTGTTCATTCTCTGTGGTCAGCATATGGTCTGTCTATGTGTTCAGTCTCTGTGGTCAGCATATGGTCTGTCTATGTGTTCAGTCTCTGTGGTCAGCATATGGTCTGTCTATGTGTTCATTCTCTGTGGTCAGCATATGGTCTGTCTATGTGTTCAGTCTCTGTGGTCAGCATATGGTCTGTCTGTTCCCGCTCAGCCCAGTCAAAACTGTTCGCTGCTCTGGCCCCCCAATGGTGGAACAAACTCCCTCACGACGCCAGGACAGCGGAGTCAATCACCACCTTCCGGAGACACCTGAAACCCCACTTCTTTAAGGAATACCTAGGATAGGATAAAGTAATCCTTCTCACCCCCCTTAAAAGATTTAGATGCACTATTGTAAAGTGGCTGCTCCACTGGATGTCATAAGGTGAATGCACCAATTTGTAAGTCGCTCTGGATAAGAGCGTCTGCTAAATGACTTAAATGTAAATGTAAATGTCTATGTGTTCAGTCTCTGTGTTCAGCATATGGTCTGTCTATGTGTTTCTGTGGTCAGTATGGTCTGTCTATGTGTTCAGTCAGCATATGGTCTGTCTATGTGTTCAGTCTCTGTGGTCAGCATGGTCTGTCTATGTGTTCAGTCTCTGTGGTCAGCATATGGTCTGTCTGTCTCTCTGTGGTCATATGGTCTGTCTATATGTTCAGTCTCTGTGGTCAGCATATGGTCTGTCTATGTGTTCAGTCTCTGTGGTCAGCATATGGTCTGTCTATGTGTTCAGTCTCTGTGGTCAGCATATGGTCTGTCTATGTGTTCAGTCTCTGTGGTCAGCATATGGTCTGTCTATGTGTTCAGTTCTGTCTATGTGTTCAGTCTCTGTGGTCAGCATATGGTCTGTCTATGTGTCTATGGTCTGTCTATGTGTTCAGTCTCTGTGTGGTCATGTGTTCAGCATATGGTCTGTCTATGTGTTCAGTCTCTGTGGTCAGCATATGGTCTGTCTATGTGTTCAGTCTCTGTGGTCAGCATATGGTCTGTCTATGTGTTCAGTCTCTGTGGTCAGCATATGGTCTGTCTATGTGTTCAGTCTCTGTGGTCAGCATATGGTCTGTCTATGTGTTCAGTCTCTGTGGTCAGCATATGGTCTGTCTATGTGTTCAGTCTCTGTGGTCAGCATATGGTCTGTCTATGTGTTCAGTCTCTGTGGTCAGCATATGGTCTGTCTATGTGTTCAGTCTCTGTGGTCAGCATATGGTCTATGGTCTGTCTATGTGTTCAGTCTCTGTGGTCAGCATATGGTCTGTCTATGTGTTCAGTCTCTGTGGTCAGCATATGGTCTGTCTATGTGGTCAGCATATGGTCTGTCTATGTGTTCAGTCTCTGTGGTCAGCATATGGTCTGTCTATATGTTCAGTCTCTGTGGTCAGCATATGGTCTGTCTATGTGTTCAGTCTCTGTGGTCAGCATATGGTCTGTCTATGTGTTCATTCTCTGTGGTCAGCATATGGTCTGTCTATGTGTTCAGTCTCTGTGGTCAGCATATGGTCTGTCTGTTCCCGCTCAGCCCAGTCAAAACTGTTCGCTGCTCTGGCCCCCCAATGGTGGAACAAACTCCCTCACGACGCCAGGACAGCGGAGTCAATCACCACCTTCCGGAGACACCTGAAACCCCACCTCTTTAAGGAATACCTAGGATAGGATAAAGTAATCCTTCTCACCCCCCCTTAAAAGATTTAGATGCACTATTGTAAAGTGGCTGCTCCACTGGATGTCATAAGGTGAATGCACCAATTTGTAAGTCGCTCTGGATAAGAGTGTCTGCTAAATGACTTAAATGTAAATGTAAATGTCTATGTGTTCAGTCTCTGTGTTCAGCATATGGTCTGTCTATGTGTTCAGTTTCTGTGGTCAGCATATGGTCTGTCTATGTGTTCAGTCTCTGTGGTCAGCATATGGTCTGTCTATGTGTTCAGTCTCTGTGGTCAGCATATGGTCTGTCTATGTGTTCAGTCTCTGTGGTCAGCATATGGTCTGTCTATGTGTTCAGTCTCTGTGGTCAGCATATGGTCTGTCTATATGTTCAGTCTCTGTGGTAAGCATATGGTCTGTCTATGTGTTCAGTCTCTGTGGTCAGCATATGGTCTGTCTATGTGTTCAGTCTCTGTGGTCAGCATATGGTCTGTCTATGTGTTCAGTCTCTGTGGTCAGCATATGGTCTGTCTATGTGTTCAGTCTCTGTGGTCAGCATATGGTCTGTCTATGTGTTCAGTCTCTGTGGTCAGCATATGGTCTGTCTATGTGTTCAGTCTCTGTGGTCAGCATATGGTCTGTCTATGTGTTCAGTTTCTGTGGTCAGCATATGGTCTGTCTATATGTTCAGTCTCTGTGGTCAGCATATGGTCTGTCTATGTGTTCAGTCTCTGTGGTCAGCATATGGTCTGTCTATGTGTTCATTCTCTGTGGTCAGCATATGGTCTGTCTATGTGTTCAGTCTCTGTGGTCAGCATATGGTCTGTCTGTTCCAGTCTCTGCCCAGTCAAAACTGTTGGTCTGGCCCCCAATGGTGTTCAAACTCTGTGCCAGGACAGCAGTCAATCACCACCTTCCGGAGACACCTGTTCCCCACCTCTTTAAGGAATACCTAGGATAGGATCTGTAATCCTTCTCACCCCTGATTTAGATGCACTATTGTAAAGTGGCTGCTCCACTGGATGTCATAAGGTGAATGCACCAATTTGTAAGTCGCTCTGGATAAGAGTGTCTGCTAAATGACTTAAATGTAAATGTAAATGTCTATGTGTTCAGTCTCTGTGGTCAGCATATGGTCTGTCTATGTGTTCAGTCTCTGTGGTCAGCATATGGTCTGTCTATGTCAGTATGGTCTGTCTATGTGTTCAGTTTCTGTGGTCAGCATATGGTCTGTCTATGGTCAGTCTCTGTGGTCAGCATATGGTCTGTCTATGTGTTCAGTCTCTGTGGTCAGCATATGGTCTGTCTATGTGTGTTCAGTCTCTGTGGTCAGCATATGGTCTGTCTATGTGTTCAGTCTCTGTGGTCAGCATATGGTCTGTCTATGTGTTCAGTCTCTGTGGTCAGCATATGGTCTGTCTATGTGTTCAGTCTCTGTGGTCAGCATATGGTCTGTCTATGTGTTCAGTCTCTGTGGTCAGCAGCATATGGTCTGTCTATATGTTCAGTCTCTGTGGTCAGCATATGGTCTGTCTATGTTTCAGTCTCTGTGGTCAGCATATGGTCTGTCTATGTGTTCAGTCTCTGTGGTCAGCATATGGTCTGTCTATGTGTTCAGTCTCTGTGGTCAGCATATGGTCTGTCTATGTCTCTGTGGTCAGCATTCTATGTGTTCAGTCTCTGGTCTGTCTATGTCAGCATATGGTCTGTCTATGTGTTCAGTCTCTGTGGTCAGCATATGGTCTGTCTATGTGTTCAGTCTCTGTGGTCAGCATATGGTCTGTCTATGTGTTCAGTCTCTGTGGTCAGCATATGGTCTGTCTATGTGTTCAGTCTCTGTGGTCAGCATATGGTCTGTCTATGTGTTCAGTCTCTGTGGTCAGCATATGGTCTGTCTATGTGTTCAGTCTCTGTGGTCAGCATATGGTCTGTCTATGTGTTCAGTCTCTGTGGTCAGCATATGGTCTGTCTATGTGTTCAGTCTCTGTGGTCAGCATATGGTCTGTCTATGTGTTCAGTCTCTGTGGTCAGCATATGGTCTGTCTATGTGTTCAGTCTCTGTGGTCAGCATATGGTCTGTCTATGTGTTCAGTCTCTGTGGTCAGCATATGGTCTGTCTATGTGTTCAGTCTCTGTGGTCAGCATATGGTCTGTCTATGTGTTCATTCTCTGTGGTCAGCATATGGTCTGTCTATGTGTTCAGTCTCTGTGGTCAGCATATGGTCTGTCTGTTCCCGCTCAGCCCAGTCAAAACTGTTCGCTGCTCTGGCCCCCCAATGGTGGAACAAACTCCCTCACGACGCCAGGACAGCGGAGTCAATCACCACCTTCCGGAGACACCTGAAACCCCACCTCTTTAAGGAATACCTAGGATAGGATAAAGTAATCCTTCTCACCCCCCCCTCCCCCCTTAAAAGATTTAGATGCACTATTGTAAAGTGGCTGCTCCACTGGATGTCATAAGGTGAATGCACCAATTTGTAAGTCGCTCTGGATAAGAGCGTCTGCTAAATGACTTAAATGTAAATGTAAATGTCTATGTGTTCAGTCTCTGTGTTCAGCATATGGTCTGTCTATGTGTTCAGTTTCTGTGGTCAGCATATGGTCTGTCTATGTGTTCAGTCTCTGTGGTCAGCATATGGTCTGTCTATGTGTTCAGTCTCTGTGGTCAGCATATGGTCTGTCTATGTGTTCAGTCTCTGTGGTCAGCATATGGTCTGTCTATGTGTTCAGTCTCTGTGGTCAGCATATGGTCTGTCTATATGTTCAGTCTCTGTGGTCAGCATATGGTCTGTCTATGTGTTCAGTTTCTGTGGTCAGCATATGGTCTGTCTATGTGTTCAGTCTCTGTGGTCAGCATATGGTCTGTCTATGTGTTCAGTCTCTGTGGTCAGCATATGGTCTGTCTATATGTTCAGTCTCTGTGGTCAGCATATGGTCTGTCTATGTGTTCATGTCTCTGTGGTCAGCATATGGTCTGTCTATGTGTTCAGTTTCTGTGGTCAGCATATGGTCTGTCTATGTGTTCAGTCTCTGTGGTCAGCATATGGTCTGTCTATGTGTTCAGTCTCTGTGGTCAGCATATGGTCTGTCTATGTGTTCAGTCTCTGTGGTCAGCATATGGTCTGTCTATGTATTCATTCTCTGTGGTCAGCATATGGTCTGTCTATGTGTTCAGTCTCTGTGGTCAGCATATGGTCTGTCTGTTCCCGCTCAGCCCAGTCAAAACTGTTCGCTGCTCTGGCCCCCCAATGGTGGAACAAACTCCCTCACGACGCCAGGACAGCGGAGTCAATCACCACCTTCCGGAGACACCTGAAACCCCACCTCTTTAAGGAATACCTAGGATAGGATAAAGTAATCCTTCTCACCCCCCCTTAAAAGATTTAGATGCACTATTGTAAAGTGGCTGCTCCACTGGATGTCATAAGGTGAATGCACCAATTTGTAAGTCGCTCTGGATAAGAGTGTCTGCTAAATGACTTAAATGTAAATGTAAATGTCTATGTGTTCAGTCTCTGTGGTCAGCATATGGTCTGTCTATGTGTTCAGTCTCTGTGGTCAGCATATGGTCTGTCTATGTGTTCAGTCTCTGTGGTCAGCATATGGTCTGTCTATGTGTTCAGTTTCTGTGGTCAGCATATGGTCTGTCTATGTGTTCAGTTTCTGTGGTCAGCATATGGTCTGTCTATATGTTCAGTCTCTGTGGTCAGCATATGGTCTGTCTATGTGTTCAGTCTCTGTGGTCAGCATATGGTCTGTCTATGTGTTCAGTCTCTGTGGTCAGCATATGGTCTGTCTATGTGTTCAGTCTCTGTGGTCAGCATATGGTCTCTGTCAGCATATGGTCTGTCAGTCTCTGTGGTCAGCATATGGTCTGTCTATGTGTTCAGTCTCTGTGGTCAGCATATGGTCTGTCTATGTGTTCAGTCTCTGTGGTCAGCATATGGTCTGTCTATGTGTTCAGTCTCTGTGGTCAGCATATGGTCTGTCTATGTGTTCAGTCTCTGTGGTCAGCATATGGTCTGTCTATGTGTTCAGTCTCTGTGGTCAGCATATGGTCTGTCTATGTGTTCAGTCTCTGTGGTCAGCATATGGTCTGTCTATGTGTTCAGTCTCTGTGGTCAGCATATGGTCTGTCTATGTGTTCAGTCTCTGTGGTCAGCATATGGTCTGTCTATGTGTTCAGTCTCTGTGGTCAGCATATGGTCTGTCTATGTGTTCAGTCTCTGTGGTCAGCATATGGTCTGTATGGTTCAGTCTCTGTGGTCAGCATATGGTCTGTCTATGTGGTCAGCATATGGTCTGTCTATGTGTTCAGTCTCTGTGGTCAGCATATGGTCTGTCTATATGTTCAGTCTCTGTGGTCAGCATATGGTCTGTCTATGTGTTCAGTCTCTGTGGTCAGCATATGGTCTGTCTATGTGTTCAGTCTCTGTGGTCAGCATATGGTCTGTCTATGTGTTCATTCTCTGTGGTCAGCATATGGTCTGTCTATGTGTTCAGTCTCTGTGGTCAGCATATGGTCTGTCTGTTCCCGCTCAGCCCAGTCAAAACTGTTCGCTGCTCTGGCCCCCCAATGGTGGAACAAACTCCCTCACGACGCCAGGACAGCGGAGTCAATCACCACCTTCCGGAGACACCTGAAACCCCACCTCTTTAAGGAATACCTAGGATAGGATAAAGTAATCCTTCTCACCCCCCCCCCCTTAAAAGATTTAGATGCACTATTGTAAAGTGGCTGCTCCACTGGATGTCATAAGGTGAATGCACCAATTTGTAAGTCGCTCTGGATAAGAGCGTCTGCTAAATGACTTAAATGTAAATGTAAATGTCTATGTGTTCAGTCTCTGTGTTCAGCATATGGTCTGTCTATGTGTTCAGTTTCTGTGGTCAGCATATGGTCTGTCTATGTGTTCAGTCTCTGTGGTCAGCATATGGTCTGTCTATGTGTTCAGTCTGTGGTCAGCATATGGTCTGTCTATGTGTTCAGTCTCTGTGGTCAGCATATGGTCTGTCTATGTGTTCAGTCTCTGTGGTCAGCATATGGTCTGTCTATGTGTTCAGTCTCTGTGGTCAGCATATGGTCTGTCTCTGTGGTCAGCATATGGTCTGTCTATGTGTTCAGTTTCTGTGGTCAGCATATGGTCTGTCTATGTGTTCAGTCTCTGTGGTCAGCATATGGTCTGTCTATGTGTTCAGTCTCTGTGGTCAGCATATGGTCTGTCTATATGTTCAGTCTCTGTGGTCAGCATATGGTCTGTCTATGTGTTCAGTCTCTGTGGTCAGCATATGGTCTGTCTATGTGTTCAGTTTCTGTGGTCAGCATATGGTCTGTCTATGTGTTCAGTCTCTGTGGTCAGCATATGGTCTGTCTATGTGTTCAGTCTCTGTGGTCAGCATATGGTCTGTCTATGTGTTCAGTCTCTGTGGTCAGCATATGGTCTGTCTATGTGTTCATTCTCTGTGGTCAGCATATGGTCTGTCTATGTGTTCAGTCTCTGTGGTCAGCATATGGTCTGTCTGTTCCCGCTCAGCCCAGTCAAAACTGTTCGCTGCTCTGGCCCCCCAATGGTGGAACAAACTCCCTCACGACGCCAGGACAGCGGAGTCAATCACCACCTTCCGGAGACACCTGAAACCCCACCTCTTTAAGGAATACCTAGGATAGGATAAAGTAATCCTTCTCACCCCCCCCCCTTAAAAGATTTAGATGCACTATTGTAAAGTGGCTGCTCCACTGGATGTCATAAGGTGAATGCACCAATTTGTAAGTCGCTCTGGATAAGAGTGTCTGCTAAATGACTTAAATGTAAATGTAAATGTCTATGTGTTCAGTCTCTGTGGTCAGCATATGGTCTGTCTATGTGTTCAGTCTCTGTGGTCAGCATATGGTCTGTCTATGTGTTCAGTCTCTGTGGTCAGCATATGGTCTGTCTATGTGTTCAGTTTCTGTGGTCAGCATATGGTCTGTCTATATGTTCAGTCTCTGTGGTCAGCATATGGTCTGTCTATGTGTTCAGTCTCTGTGGTCAGCATATGGTCTGTCTATGTGTTCAGTCTCTGTGGTCAGCATATGGTCTGTCTATGTGTTCAGTCTCTGTGGTCAGCATATGGTCTGTCTATGTGTTCAGTCTCTGTGGTCAGCATATGGTCTGTCTATATGTTCAGTCTCTGTGGTCAGCATATGGTCTGTCTATGTGTTCAGTCTCTGTGGTCAGCATATGGTCTGTCTATGTGTTCAGTTTCTGTGGTCAGCATATGGTCTGTCTATGTGTTCAGTCTCTGTGGTCAGCATATGGTCTGTCTATGTGTTCAGTCTCTGTGGTCAGCATATGGTCTGTCTATGTGTTCAGTCTCTGTGGTCAGCATATGGTCTGTCTATGTGTTCAGTCTCTGTGGTCAGCATATGGTCTGTCTATGTGTTCAGTCTCTGTGGTCAGCATATGGTCTGTCTATGTGTTCAGTCTCTGTGGTCAGCATATGGTCTGTCTATGTGTTCAGTCTCTGTGGTCAGCATATGGTCTGTCTATGTGTTCAGTCTCTGTGGTCAGCATATGGTCTGTCTATGTGTTCAGTCTCTGTGGTCAGCATATGGTCTGTCTATGTGTTCAGTCTCTGTGGTCAGCATATGGTCTGTCTATGTGTTCAGTCTCTGTGGTCAGCATATGGTCTGTCTATGTGTTCAGTCTCTGTGGTCAGCATATGGTCTGTCTATGTGGTCAGCATATGGTCTGTCTATGTGTTCAGTCTCTGTGGTCAGCATATGGTCTGTCTATATGTTCAGTCTCTGTGGTCAGCATATGGTCTGTCTATGTGTTCAGTCTCTGTGGTCAGCATATGGTCTGTCTATGTGTTCAGTCTCTGTGGTCAGCATATGGTCTGTCTATGTGTTCATTCTCTGTGGTCAGCATATGGTCTGTCTATGTGTTCAGTCTCTGTGGTCAGCATATGGTCTGTCTGTTCCCGCTCAGCCCAGTCAAAACTGTTCGCTGCTCTGGCCCCCCAATGGTGGAACAAACTCCCTCACGTGCCAGGACAGCGGAGTCAATCACCACCTTCCGGAGACACCTGAAACCCCACCTCTTTAAGGAATACCTAGGATAGGATAAAGTAATCCTTCTCACCCCCCTTAAAAGATTTAGATGCACTATTGTAAAGTGGCTGCTCCACTGGATGTCATAAGGTGAATGCACCAATTTGTAAGTCGCTCTGGATAAGAGCGTCTGCTAAATGACTTAAATGTAAATGTAAATGTCTATGTGTTCAGTCTCTGTGGTCAGCATATGGTCTGTCTATGTGTTCAGTTTCTGTGGTCAGCATATGGTCTGTCTATATGTTCAGTCTCTGTGGTCAGCATATGGTCTGTCTATGTGTTCAGTTTCTGTGGTCAGCATATGGTCTGTCTATGTGTTCAGTTTCTGTGGTCAGCATATGGTCTGTCTATGTGTTCAGTTTCTGTGGTCAGCATATGGTCTGTCTATATGTTCAGTCTCTGTGGTCAGCATATGGTCTGTCTATGTGTTCAGTTTCTGTGGTCAGCATATGGTCTGTCTATGTGTTCAGTTTCTGTGGTCAGCATATGGTCTGTCTATATGTTCAGTCTCTGTGGTCAGCATATGGTCTGTCTATGTGTTCAGTTTCTATGGTCTGTCTATGTGTTCAGTCTCTGTGGTCAGCATATGGTCTGTCTATGTGTTCAGTCTCTGTGGTCAGCATATGGTCTGTCTATGTGTTCAGTCTCTGTGGTCAGCATATGGTCTGTCTATGTGTTCAGTCTCTGTGGTCAGCATATGGTCTGTCTATGTGTTCAGTCTCTGTGGTCAGCATATGGTCTGTCTATGTGTTCAGTCTCTGTGGTCAGCATATGGTCTGTCTATGTGTTCAGTCTCTGTGGTCAGCATATGGTCTGTCTATGTGTTCAGTCTCTGTGGTCAGCATATGGTCTGTCTATGTGTTCAGTCTCTGTGGTCAGCATATGGTCTGTCTATGTGTTCAGTCTCTGTGGTCAGCATATGGTCTGTCTATGTGTTCAGTCTCTGTGGTCAGCATCTGTCTGTGTTCTGTCTAGTCAGCATATGGTCTGTCTATGTGTTCAGTCTCTGTGGTCAGCATATGGTCTGTCTATGTGTTCAGTCTCTGTGGTCAGCATATGGTCTGTCTATGTGTTCAGTCTCTGTGGTCTGTCTCTGTTCCCGCTCAGCCCAGTCAAAACTGGTCAGCATATGGTCTGTCTATGTGTTCAGTCTCTGTGGTCAGCATATGGTCTGTCTATGTAAATGTAAATGTCTATGTGTTCAGTCTCTGTGGTCAGTGGTCTGTCTATGTGTTCAGTCTCTGTGGTCAGCATATGGTCTGTCTATGTGTTCAGTCTCTGTGGTCAGCATATGGTCTGTCTATATGTGTCTATGTTCAGTCTCTGTGGTCAGCATATGGTCTGTCTATGTGTTCAGTCTCTGTGGTCAGCATATGGTCTGTCTATGTGTTCAGTCTCTGTGGTCAGCATATGGTCTGTCTATGTGTTCAGTCTCTGTGGTCAGCATATGGTCTGTCTATGTGTTCAGTCTCTGTGGTCAGCATATGGTCTGTCTATGTGTTCAGTCTCTGTGGTCAGCATATGGTCTGTCTATGTGTTCAGTCTCTGTGGTCAGCATATGGTCTGTCTATGTGTTCAGTCTCTGTGGGTCATGTGTTCATATGGTCTGTCTATGTGTTCAGTCTCTGTGGTCAGCATATGGTCTGTCTATGTGTTCAGTCTCTGTGGTCAGTCTCTGTGGTCATATGGTCTGTCTATGTGTTCAGTCTCTGTGGTCAGCATATGGTCTGTCTATGTGTTCAGTCTCTGTGGTCAGCATATGGTCTGTCTATGTGTTCAGTCTCTGTGGTCAGCATATGGTCTGTCTATGTGTTCAGTCTCTGTGGTCAGCATATGGTCTGTCTATGTGTTCAGTCTCTGTGTCTGTCTGTCTATGGTCAGGTCATATGGTCTGTCTATGTGTTCAGTCTCTGTGGTCAGCATATGGTCTGTCTATGTGTTCAGTCTCTGTGGTCAGCATATGGTCTGTCTATGTGTTCAGTCTCTGTGGTCAGCATATGGTCTGTCTATGTGTTCAGTCTGTGGTCAGCATGGTCTGGTGTTCAGTCTCTGTGGTCAGCATATGGTCTGTCTATGTGTTCAGTCTCTGTGGTCAGCATATGGTCTGTCTATATGTTCAGTCTGTGGTCAGCATATGGTCTGTTCAGTCTCTGTGGTCAGCATATGGTCTGTCTATGTGTTCAGTCTCTGTGGTCAGCATATGGTCTGTCTATGTGTTCAGTCTCTGTGGTCAGCATATGGTCTGTCTATGTGTTCAGTCTCTGTGGTCAGCATATGGTCTGTCTATGTGTTCAGTCTCTGTGGTCAGCATATGGTCTGTCTATGTGTTCAGTCTCTGTGGTCAGCATATGGTCTGTCTATGTGTTCAGTCTCTGTGGTCAGCATATGGTCTGTCTATGTGTTCATTCTCTGTGGTCAGCATATGGTCTGTCTATATGTTCAGTCTCTGTGGTCAGCATATGGTCTGTCTATATGTTCAGTCTCTGTGGTCAGACATATCGCAATATTTTGGGGGGATGATATTATATCGATACTTTGATCACAAAAAAAGTATATATATTAAAAATGTTTTGCTAAGTAGCATTTGCTAGTGCTAGTCGGCTGTACCTGAACCAAAGGGTATTTTCCTTTAGATAACTCGTTCTTCATCTTCTTTTGAAATAATAAACATGTTTTCAGCACTTTTATTTCCATGACTGATCAAATCTCTCTCTGTCTCTCTCTCTGTCTCTCTGTCTGTCTCTCTCTCTGTCTCTCTCTGTCTCTCTCTCTCTGTCTCTCTCTGAATCTCTCTGTCTCTCTCTGTCTGTCTCTCTGTCTGTCTCTCTGTCTCTCTCTCTGTCTCTCTCTGTCTCTCTGTCTGTCTCTCTCTCTGTCTCTCTGTCTCTCTCTCTCTCTGTCTCTCTCTGTCTCTCTCTCTGTCTGTCTCTCTCTCTGTCTCTGTCTCTGTCTCTCTGCAGCAGATATCAGTGGAGGCAGGTGGGAGGAGCTATAGGAGGTTGGGCTCATGGTAATGGCTAGAATGGAATAACTCATATATGGAATTCCTCATATACTGAGGAATATTAAATTGAACATTAAATCGCAGTAAAAAAATAGCAGTATCGAATCGCTATACATGTAGAATCGTGAGAATCGCAATACATATCGTATCGGCACCTAAGTACCGTGACAATATGGTATGGGGAGGTTCCTGGCCATTCCCAGCCAAAGTGTTACTATGGTTACTGAATGTTCCTGTGTGAGTTGGTTGAAGTGTTTATCTCTGACCTTGCGGACGTAGCTGACGGCGTCCTCTTCAGTGTAGACTTCAGCACTGACCCCTCCCCGGCGGCGGCGGGCCTTGACCACTGGGTTGGGCAGCGGGGGGGACACCTCGTCATCATGGCTGTCCGACTGAGAGTTGGACTTCTGGCGGGCCAGGATCTGCTGGGACTCTTCCTGTAGGGGAGAGAGAGAGGGAGAGAGAGGGGGAGAGAGAGAGAGGGGGGGAGAGAGAGAGGGGGAGAGAGAGAGGGAGAGAGAGGGAGAGAGGGAGAGAACGGGAGAGGGAGGGAGATTAAGAATAAAAGTTTCAGTCCAGACAAAAGTGAAAGGGATAGTTTACTCAAAACATTACATTTCAAATCTTTTAGTATTTTGTTCATTAGTGCAATCCCAGTTCCAGACTCGACAGCCTTGGTTTCTCAAATGACTGCCTCACCTGGTTTACCAACTACTTCTCAGACAGAGTTCAGTGTGTCAAATCGGAGGGCCTGTTGTCCAGACCTCTGGCAGTCTCTATGGGGGTGCCACAGGGTTCAATCCTCGGGCCGACTCTCTTCTCTGTATACATCAATGATGTCGCTCTTGCTGCTGGTGATTCTCTGATCCGCAGACGACACCATTCTGTATACTTCTGGCCCTTCTTTGGATACTGTGTTAACTAACCTCCAGACGAGCTTCAATGCCATACAACTCTCCTTCCGTGGCCTCCAATTGCTCTATAATGCAAGTAAAACTAAATGCATGCTCTTAAACCGATCACTGCCTGCACCTGCCCGTCCGTCCAACATCACTACTCTGGACGGTTCTGACTTAGAATACTTGGATAACTACAAATACCTGGGTATCTGGTTATATTGTAAACTCTCCTTCCAGACTCGCATTAAGCATACATCTAGAATCGGCTTCCTATATCGCAACAAAGCATCCTTCACTCATGTTGCCAAACATACCCTAGTAAAACTGACCATCCTTCCGATCCTCGACTTCGGTGATGTCATTTATAAAATAGCCTCCAACACTCTACTCAACATATTGGATGCAGTCTATCACAGTGCCATCCGTTTTGTCACCAAAGCCCCATATATACTACCCACCATTGCGACCTGTATGCTCTCGTTGGCTGGCCCTCATTTCATACTCGTCGCCAAACCCACTGGCTCCAGGTCATCTACAAGTCTCTGCTAGGTAAAGCCCCGCCTTATCTCAGCTCACTGGTCACCATAGCAGCACCCACTCGTAGCACACACTCCAAGCAGGTATATCTCACTGGTCATCCCCAAAGCCAATTCCTACTTTGGTCGTCTATCCTTCCAGTTCTCTGCTGCCAATGACTGGAACGAACTGCAAAAATCTCTGGAGACTCTAACTTAACTCCCTCACTAGCTTTAAGCGCCAGCTGTCAGAGCAGCTCACAGATCACTGCACCTGTACATAGCCCATCTGTAAACAGTCCATCTATCTACCTACCTCATCCTCATACAGTATTCATTTATTTATCTTGCTCCTTTTCACCCCAGGATCTCTACTTGCACATTCATCTTCTGCACATCTACCATTCCAGTGTTTAATTTCTATATTGTAATTACTTCGCCACCATGGCCTTTTTATTGCCTCAACTCCCTTATCTTACCTCATTTGCACTCACTGTATATAGACTTTTTGTTTATTTGTTTTATTGACTGTATGTTTTGTTTATTCCATGTGTAACTCTGTGTTGTTGTTTGTGTCGAACTGCTTTGCTTTATCTTGGCCAGGTCGCAGTTGCAAATGAGGACTTGTTCTCAACTGGCCTTCCTGGTTAAATAAAGGTGTTCTCAACTAGCCTTCCTGGTTAAATAAAGGTGAAATAACATAAAATAAATGTAAAAAATGTGCATGTCAACAACACAAGTAAGCCACCAGGAAAAGCCAGTTAGGATGCAATAGTGTAGACAACCCAGTCTAACATTAGAGAGAAACTATCATCATATTTTAGTTGGACCTCACTGTTCCCAAAACTTCCAGTCTGACAATAACAAACCAGCTAACAGAATAGAAAACCACTTCTGCAAAGAAGTTTCCACATTTCCTCAAAGACTGAAGTGAAACAGACTAATAGCTGTTAGCTAGCTGTGCTCTAACATAGGAGGAGAGTGTATGACAGGATTCATCTTGTATGTGCAGGGGAAGAAAAGGACAGCTAACTGACAGGGTACTACACAAACAGGGAGCCCCCTCTGGAAATGCTAACGGAGGCAGAAAAAGACAAGAAGACATCTAAGAGAAGAGGAGCAGGTTGGTAACCTCTAGCTGTTGTTTTACTGCTGAATTAACATGCACCAAAGCTCAATTAGGCACGCTAAAGATGAAACGGACTATCTGTCTGGTGGAGGGTGCGTGGGGCTGAAGTAGAAAAGTAATGTGTGTGTATCAAAATATGTTTGTGTTGGTTTTAAGTCTGTGACTATGAATGTGTAGACACTGCATTGTGTGTGTGTGTGTGTGTGTGTGTGTGTGTGTGTGTGTGTGTGTGTCCGGGCTAGTAATTACATCTGCGTCATTGTAATTATGTGTGTTTTTATTTACGCTTGGCTGTGGATATGAGTGAACACACTTCACGAGGTGTGTGTTCCAACAGCACCTATGAACCACACAACACATTGTTTACACCTTTTTAATAGTTCATTTTTCATGACTAATCTATTTCAATATAGGTTTGTGTATCTGTTTACTAGTCGGTTGTCCTCTTGTCTCCACTGTACCACCAGGACACATCTGTTTACTAGTCGGTTGTCCTCTCGTCTCCACTGTACCACCAGGACACATCTGTTTACTAGTCGGTTGTCCTCTCTTGTCTCCACTGTACCACCAGGACACATCTGTTTACTAGTCGGTTGTCCTCTCGTCTCCACTGTATCACCAGGACACATCTGTTTACTAGTCGGTTGTCCTCTCTTGTCTCCACTGTACCACCAGGACACATCTGTTTACTAGTCGGTTGTCCTCTCGTCTCCACTGTACCACCAGGACACATCTGTTTACTAGTCGGTTGTCCTCTCGTCTCCACTGTACCACCAGGACACATCTGTTTACTAGTCGGTTGTCCTCTTGTCTCCACTGTACCACCAGGACACATCTGTTTACTAGTCGGTTGTCCTCTCGTCTCCACTGTACCACCAGGACACATCTGTTTACTAGTCGGTTGTCCTCTCGTCTCCACTGTACCACCAGGACACATCTGTTTACTAGTCGGTTGTCCTCTTGTCTCCACTGTATCACCAGGACACATCTGTTTACTAGTCGGTTGTCCTCTTGTCTCCACTGTACCACCAGGACACATCTGTTTACTAGTCGGTTGTCCTCTCGTCTCCACTGTACCACCAGGACACATCTGTTTACTAGTCGGTTGTCCTCTCGTCTCCACTGTACCACCAGGACACATCTGTTTACTAGTCGGTTGTCCTCTTGTCTCCACTGTATCACCAGGACACATCTGTTTACTAGTCGGTTGTCCTCGTCTCCACTGTACCACCAGGACACATCTGTTTACTAGTCGGTTGTCCTCTCTTGTCTCCACTGTATCACCAGGACACATCTGTTTACTAGTCGGTTGTCCTCTCGTCTCCACTGTACCACCAGGACACATCTGTTTACTAGTCGGTTGTCCTCTCGTCTCCACTGTACCACCAGGACACATCTGTTTACTAGTCGGTTGTCCTCTCTTGTCTCCACTGTACCACCAGGACACATCTGTTTACTAGTCGGTTGTCCTCTCTTGTCTCCACTGTACCACCAGGACACATCTGTTTACTAGTCGGTTGTCCTCTTGTCTCCACTGTACCACCAGGACACATCTGTTTACTAGTCGGTTGTCCTCTCTTGTCTCCACTGTACCACCAGGACACATCTGTTTACTAGTCGGTTGTCCTCTCTTGTCTCCACTGTACCACCAGGACACATCTGTTTACTAGTCGGTTGTCCTCTCTTGTCTCCACTGTACCACCAGGACACATCTGTTTACTAGTCGGTTGTCCTCTCTTGTCTCCACTGTACCACCAGGACACATCTGTTTACTAGTCGGTTGTCCTCTCGTCTCCACTGTACCACCAGGACACATCTGTTTACTAGTCGGTTGTCCTCTTGTCTCCACTGTATCACCAGGACACATCTGTTTACTAGTCGGTTGTCCTCTTGTCTCCACTGTACCACCAGGACACATCTGTTTACTAGTCGGTTGTCCTCTCGTCTCCACTGTACCACCAGGACACATCTGTTTACTAGTCGGTTGTCCTCTCGTCTCCACTGTACCACCAGGACACATCTGTTTACTAGTCGGTTGTCCTCTTGTCTCCACTGTATCACCAGGACACATCTGTTTACTAGTCGGTTGTCCTCGTCTCCACTGTACCACCAGGACACATCTGTTTACTAGTCGGTTGTCCTCTCTTGTCTCCACTGTATCACCAGGACACATCTGTTTACTAGTCGGTTGTCCTCTCGTCTCCACTGTACCACCAGGACACATCTGTTTACTAGTCGGTTGTCCTCTCGTCTCCACTGTACCACCAGGACACATCTGTTTACTAGTCGGTTGTCCTCTCTTGTCTCCACTGTACCACCAGGACACATCTGTTTACTAGTCGGTTGTCCTCTCTTGTCTCCACTGTACCACCAGGACACATCTGTTTACTAGTCGGTTGTCCTCTTGTCTCCACTGTACCACCAGGACACATCTGTTTACTAGTCGGTTGTCCTCTCTTGTCTCCACTGTACCACCAGGACACATCTGTTTACTAGTCGGTTGTCCTCTCTTGTCTCCACTGTACCACCAGGACACATCTGTTTACTAGTCGGTTGTCCTCTCTTGTCTCCACTGTACCACCAGGACACATCTGTTTACTAGTCGGTTGTCCTCTCGTCTCCACTGTATCACCAGGACACATCTGTTTACTAGTCGGTTGTCCTCTCGTCTCCACTGTACCACCAGGACACATCTGTTTACTAGTCGGTTGTCCTCTCGTCTCCACTGTACCACCAGGACACATCTGTTTACTAGTCGGTTGTCCTCTCGTCTCCACTGTACCACCAGGACACATCTGTTTACTAGTCGGTTGTCCTCTCTTGTCTCCACTGTACCACCAGGACACATCTGTTTACTAGTCGGTTGTCCTCTCGTCTCCACTGTACCACCAGGACACATCTGTTTACTAGTCGGTTGTCCTCTTGTCTCCACTGTATCACCAGGACACATCTGTTTACTAGTCGGTTGTCCTCGTCTCCACTGTACCACCAGGACACATCTGTTTACTAGTCGGTTGTCCTCTCTTGTCTCCACTGTATCACCAGGACACATCTGTTTACTAGTCGGTTGTCCTCTCGTCTCCACTGTACCACCAGGACACATCTGTTTACTAGTCGGTTGTCCTCTCTTGTCTCCACTGTACCACCAGGACACATCTGTTTACTAGTCGGTTGTCCTCTCTTGTCTCCACTGTACCACCAGGACACATCTGTTTACTAGTCGGTTGTCCTCTTGTCTCCACTGTACCACCAGGACACATCTGTTTACTAGTCGGTTGTCCTCTCTTGTCTCCACTGTACCACCAGGACACATCTGTTTACTAGTCGGTTGTCCTCTTGTCTCCACTGTATCACCAGGACACATCTGTTTACTAGTCGGTTGTCCTCTCGTCTCCACTGTACCACCAGGACACATCTGTTTACTAGTCGGTTGTCCTCTCTTGTCTCCACTGTACCACCAGGACACATCTGTTTACTAGTCGGTTGTCCTCTTGTCTCCACTGTACCACCAGATAGATTGCTGGGGCATGAAGGGGCAGTCTTGCTGCTCTCCAGGAGCAGAGAAATCACACACACACAGACACAGACACACACACAGACACACACACACACACACACACACACACACGGAGCAAGGTGATGGAAAATGCAGCCTCATCACAGTCCACTCCAGACACCTTCCCTAATGACAGATTTCACAGGAGATATCTCAAGGACAGGCATTTCAGCTGCACACTAGAGCTCTGCAGCTGTGATTCAGGGGGTTCTGGGTGTAATTGTGGCCCTGTTGTTTGTGTTCCGTCCCCTTTGTCATTGTGAAAGGAGTAAATTCACAGGTGTACTGACAGAAGACATCACTAGCATAAACAAACTATTCACAGCACCACATTAGAACATTTTATATGCTGTGTTCTGTGTGTGTTCTGTGTGTGTTCTGTGTGTGTTCTGTGTGTGCTCTGTGTGTGCTCTGTGTGTGTTCTGTGTGTGTTCTGTGTGTGCTCTGTGTGTGTTCTGTGTGTGCTCTGTGTGTGTTCTGTGTGTGTTCTGTGTGTGCGATTTTTGTACTTTCTTCCAGTATGTGTCTTTTGAAGCCGGCACCCAAAACATTGAGCTGAGCACGGCAATTTATCTTCCTGTTCTATACATAACAATATTCCCTTGGTTTCCCTTAATCATTAGGGCATGATAGTTTACCAATGTTAAGAAGAAATCATGTACTGTAATGGCAGCCAATAAGCAATATTTGTCTATAAAGGTTGTGATTTCTATTCAGACCCCACCATTGTCTCTGTCTGTCTCTCTCCATTGTTTCAGAGCATCTAACAACATCTACTACACTTTAAAGATGATATGATGTGTATTAGAGGTCAACCGATTAATCGGAATGACCGATTAATTAGGGCCGATTTCTAGTTTTCATAACAATCGGTAATCTGTATTTTTAGACACCAATTATGGCCGATTACATTGCACTCCACGAGGAGATTGTGTTACGTGTTACGTGAGTGCAGCAAGGAGCCAAGGTAAGTTGCTAGCTAGCATTAAACTGATCTTATGAAAAACAATCAATCTTAACATAGTCACTAGCTAACTACACATGGTTGATGATATTACTAGTTTAACTAGCTTGTCCTGCGTTGCATATAATCGATGCGGTGCCTGTTAATTTATCATCGAATCACAGCCTACTTCGACAAACGAAAAAAGCACTGTCGTTGCACCAATGTTACCGAACCATAAACATCAATGTCTTTCTTAAGATCAATACACAAGTATATATTTTTAAACCTGCATGTTTGGTTAATAATGCCTGCTAACATGAATTTCATTTTAACAAGGGAAATGGTGTCACTTCTCTTGCGTTCAGTGCAAGCAGAGTCAGGGTTTATGCAGCAGTTTGGGCCGCCTGGCTCGTTGCAAACTGTGTGAAGACCACTTCTTCCTAACAAAGACCGTAATTAATTTGCCAGAATTGTACATAATTATGACATTACGTTGAAGGTTGTGCAATGTAACAGCAATTTTTAGACTGATGGATGCCACCCGTTGGATAAAATACGTAACGGTCCCGTATTTCTCTGAAAGAATAAACGTTTTGTTTTCGAAATGATAGGTCATTAATATGGTCAAATCCGGAAACTAAGGCTCGTATTTCTATGTGTTAATTATATTATAATTAAGTCTATGATTTGATATTTGATAGAGCAGTCTGACTGAGGTGGTAAGCAGCAGCAGGCTCGCAAGCATTCATTCAAACAGCACTTCCGTGCGTTTTGCCAGCAGCTGTTTATGACTTCAAGCCTATCAACTCCCGAGATTAGGCTGGAAATACTAAAGTGCCTATAAGAACATCCAATAGTCAAAGGTATATGAAACACAAATGGTATAGAGAGAAATAGTCCTATAATGACTACAACCTAAAACTTCTTATCTGGGAATATTGAAGACTCGTGTTAAAAAGAACCACCAGCTTTCTCATATTCTGTGCAAGGAACTTAAACATGAGCTTTTTTACATGGCACATATTGCACTTTTACTTTCTTCTCCAAAACTTTGTTTTTGCATTATTTAAACCAAATTGAACAGGTTTCATTATTTATTTAAGACTAAATTGATTTTATTGATATATTATAGTAAGTTAAAATAAAAGTGTTCATTCAGTATTGTTGTAATTGTCATTATTACAAATATATATATAAAAATCGTCCGATTAATTACTATTGGCTTTTTTTGGTCCTCCAATAATCGGTATCAGCATTGAAAAATCATAATCGGTCGACCTCTATTGTGTATAGCCGCTGTATGCAAATACAACCTTGAGCATGCACACACTGGAACCCCCCCCCACACACACACACACACACACACACACACACACACACACACACCCTGACTGTATTAGGCAGAGTCACTCCCTCAGGGAACAAAGCCAGCGGGGGACAGAGAGCGAGGGAACAACTTCAGCAGCACACACACAGCGGCAGCAGTATAATCAATTCAGTATCACGATATCTCTAACAATTAGTCACGCCTTCTAGCCTCACACACCGCTACAAAACGCCAGTCCTGTCATCTCTATCCACACAGACATCTCCATCAAATACCAATGCTTACAGTGAAGAACATGTACACAAAGAACTAGCTATTAGCTAAGTCTCCCCAAATCACAATCCATCCCCTTCAGCCTTCACGTCATACAGACACTAATACACAGACCTCTCTTCTCAAAGCAACTCAACTCATCAACACAAAGTCACTCGCTGTAGTCAAACTATTCAGCATTCTTTCCTTGCTACAGTGTTATCCATGCTAGCAGAGATAGTCGGCGGTGGTAGGGGTTCAAACGTAAACCCAGAGTATTTACCATGCCGTGGAGGGCCCCTGGCCAGGCCTGTGTAGTGTCCCTCAGCTGGGCCCCTGGGAAGTACTGCTCGTCATGTGTGTGTCAACACAGTCCTAAAGCTACTGTACCATCACACACGCGCCACCATCACTGTTGACATCACGGTCCATGGCCATGCTGACAAGGCCAGAGTGTGTGTGTGTTCGAGAGCAAGCGTGTGTGTGTATGTGTGTGAGAGAGCGAGAGAAAGCGTGTATGTATAAGAGAGACAGTGTGTATGTGTGTGTGTGCGAGTGTGTGTGGTCGCAGTATCCCAAAAGCAGCAGCAGACGTCTTGTTCAAGAACCAGTGATAATAACCCTGATGAAAACACAGCAAGAAGCTTCCCTCAGCATCGGTCCTTCCTGTACTCCTGTTTCTCCCTCTCTCTCTCTCTCTCTCTCTCTCCCTCTCTCTCCTCCCTCTCACTCTCTCTCTCCTCCCTCCCTCTCTCTCTCTCTCTCTCCTCACTCTCTCTCTCTCTCTCCTCACTCTCTCTCTCTCTCTCCTCACTCTCTCTCTCTCTCTCTCCTCACTCTCTCTCTCTCTCTCTCCTCTCTCTCTCCTTTCTCTCTCTCACTCACTCTCTCGCTCTCCTCCCTCTCTCTCTCTTCGTTTCTGCCTGCGCACAAATTCACATAATCCCGGTTTTCTCATTTCCCGCATCACCATGACAACAGAGCGCAGTAGCATCCCGACCCTCTGGTTGAGGGCTGAAGCAGGAAGCCAGCAGCACACACGTACATCCACACAACGTCATTCATCACAACAACACTAGCCACTGTCTATGCAGCAGTGATGTATTCCCATACAAACAAATCCATCCATTCTGTGCCAAACAAAACCCAGTTCTATACCGTACCATGCAGTGTCTCGTCTCTCTGACCCTGTCACAAGTCTTTCCCTGGAGGCCAGAGAGTCAAGTCTGGTTTGAAACATGCCCATTGTGTGTGTGACTCTGTTACCCTGACTAGCCCTGTGCCCCAGACACACACAGAGTCCAATGACAAACTCAGTGACGCAGGGTGTTGATGACGTCGCATAGCCACACAGGGCGCTGTGTGAGTGAAACCATGCCTCTTAATTTTGCCCTCGTTCCCCTCATTCCATCTCTCTCTACATACCTGCTCTTCTGTTTTTCATCAGTCAGGCTAGTTAGGCTATATTCTACCATCTAGGTCTAGTCCTCATCTGTTTCATACAGCATCTGCTCTCTCTTTCTCTCCCTCCATTCTCTCCCCCTTCTTCCTCTCTCCCTTCTTTTTTTCTCTCTGCGTCATTATCACCGGCTGCCTGCCAGAGAGAGAGAAAGAGAGAGAGACAGCGAGAGAGAAAGAAAGAGAGACATAGAGAGAGAAAGGACAGGAGAAGAGGAGATAGAGGACACGGGTACAGGACTGCCACTACACACACACACACACACACACACACACACACACAGTGGAATACATCAACAAAAGGTGGACATTCATACATCACACAACGGTCCTCATTGATATTCTGATGATTAGAGATTCTGGTTGAATATTTTTCTATGTATATTTAAAAGGCTGCCAATCAGACTGTGGTGTTATTTTTTAGAATGTGTTATTAATTCTGTTGCTTTAGGGCAAACAGGATGTTGAGGAACCTGAAGGCATTGGCCTTTTATCAATTAGATTTGCTCTCCTCCGTCCTCCTTTTGAAAAAGGTAAAAGGAAATGGAGGAGAGTGACCATGGAAGGAAAGGCGCTTGCTTGAAATGAGACCTTCCTTCTCAACTCGCGCAACATCAGGTAAATAAGGTTTCCAGAGGCGGATCCCAAAATAAATGACGTTTCCAGGGGCGGATCCCAAAACAAATGACGTTTCCAGGGGCGGATCCCAAAATAAATGACGTTTCCAGGGGCGGATCCCAAAATAAATGAAGTTTCCAGGGGTGGATCCCAAAATAAATGCCCTTTCCAGGGGCGGATCCCAAAATAAATGCCCTTTCCAGCCACTTACAGAGCCACAATGGACGCCTAGTGTCAGCTAGCACTGTGTTGTGTCGGGTAACTATTAAACACACTTACAGAGCCACAATGTGTCAGCTAACACTGTGTTGTGTCTGGTAACTATTAAACACACTTACAGAGCCACAATGTGTCAGCTAACACTGTGTTGTGTCTGGTAACTATTAAACACACTTACAGAGCCACAATGTGTCAGCTAACACTGTGTTGTGTCTGGTAACTATTAAACACACTTACAGAGCCACAATGGACGCCTAGTGTCAGCTAGCACTGTGTTGTGTCTGGTAACTATTAAACACACTTACAGAGCCACAATGTGTCAGCTAACACTGTGTTGTGTCCGGTAACTATTAAACACACTTACAGAGCCACAATGTGTCAGCTAACACTGTGTTGTGTCTGGTAACTATTAAACACACTTACAGAGCCACAATGTGTCAGCTAGCACTGTGTTGTGTCTGGTAACTATTAAACACACTTACAGAGCCAGAGCACAGCTAGCACTGTGTTGTGTCTGGCTAGTGTGTGTCAGTAACTATTAAACACACTTACAGAGCCACAATGTGTCAGCTAGCACTATGTTGTGTCCGGTAACTATTAAACACACTTACAGAGCCACAATGTGTCAGCTAACACTGTGTTGTGTCTGGTAACTATTAAACACACTTACAGAGCCACAATGTCAGCTAGCACTGTGTTGTGTCTGGTAACTATTAAACACACTTACAGAGCCACTGTGTGTCAGTGTCTGTGTTGTGTCTGGTAACTATTAAACACACTTACAGAGCCACAATGGACGCCTAGTGTCAGCTAGCACTGTGTTGTGTCTGGTAACTATTAAACACACTTACAGAGCCACAATGGACGCCTAGTGTCAGCTAGCACTGTGTTGTGTCTGGTAACTATTAAACACACTTACAGAGCCACAATGTGTCAGCTAGCACTGTGTTGTGTCTGGTAACTATTAAACACACTTACAGAGCCACAATGTGTCAGTGTTGTGTCAGCTAGCACTGTGTTGTGTCTGGTAACTATTAAACACACTTACAGAGCCACAATGGACGCCTAGTGTCAGCTAGCACTGTGTTGTGTCTGGTAACTATTAAACACACTTACAGAGCCACAATGGACGCCTAGTGTCAGCTAGCACTGTGCTGTGTCCGGTAACTATTAAACACACTTACAGAGCCACAATGGACGCCTAGTGTCAGCTAGCACTGTGTTGTGTCTGGTAACTATTAAACACACTTACAGAGCCACAATGGACGCCTAGTGTCAGCTAGCACTGTGTTGTGTCTGGTAACTATTAAACACACTTACAGAGCCTGTGTTGTGTCTGGTAACTATTAAACACACTGAGCCACAATGTGTCAGCTAGCACTGTGTTGTGTCTGGTAACTATTAAACACACTTACAGAGCCACAATGGACGCCTAGTGTCAGCTAGCACTGTGTTGTGTCTGGTAACTATTAAACACACTTACAGAGCCACAATGGACGCCTAGTGTCAGCTAGCACTGTGTTGTGTCTGGTAACTATTAAACACACTTACAGAGCCACAATGTGTCAGCTAGCACTATGTTGTGTCCGGTAACTATTAAACACACTTACAGAGCCACAATGGACGCCTAGTGTCAGCTAGCACTGTGTTGTGTCCGGTAACTATTAAACACACTTACAGAGCCACAATGGACGCCTAGTGTCAGCTAGCACTGTGTTGTGTCCGGTAACTATTAAACACACTTACAGAGCCACAATGGACGCCTAGTGTCAGCTAGCACTGTGTTGTGTCCGGTAACTATTAAACACACTTACAGAGCCACAATGGACGCCTAGTGTCAGCTAGCACTGTGTTGTGTCCGGTAACTATTAAACACACTTACAGAGCCACAATGGACGCCTAGTGTCAGCTAGCACTGTGTTGTGTCCGGTAACTATTAAACACACTTACAGAGCCACAATGTGTCAGCTAGCACTGTGTTGTGTCTGGTAACTATTAAACACACTTACAGAGCCACAATGTGTCAGCTAACACTGTGTTGTGTCTGGTAAAACATTAAACACACTTACAGAGCCACAATGGAACACACTTACAGAGCCTAATGTGTCAGCTAGCACTGTGTTGTGTCCGGTAACTATTAAACACACTTACAGAGCCACAATGTGTCAGCTAGCACTGTGTTGTGTCTGGTAACTATTAAACACACTTACAGAGCCACAATGGACGCCTAGTGTCAGCTAGCACTGTGTTGTGTCCGGTAACTATTAAACACACTTACAGAGCCACAATGGACGCAGTGTCTAGCACTGTGTTGTGTCTGGTAACTATTAAACACACTTACAGAGCCACAATGGACGCCTAGTGTCAGCTAGCACTGTGTTGTGTCTGGTAACTATTAAACACACTTACAGAGCCACAATGTGTCAGCTAGCACTGTGTTGTGTCTGGTAACTATTAAACACACTTACAGAGCCACAATGTGTCAGCTAACACTGTGTTGTGTCTGGTAACTATTAAACACACTTACAGAGCCACAATGTGTCAGCTAGCACTGTGTTGTGTCTGGTAACTATTAAACACACTTACAGAGCCACAATGTGTCAGCTAGCACTGTGTTGTGTCTGGTAACTATTAAACACACTTACAGAGCCACAATGTGTCAGCTAGCACTGTGTTGTGTCCGGTAACTATTAAACACACTTACAGAGCCACAATGGACGCCTAGTGTCAGCTAGCACTGTGTTGTGTCCGGTAACTATTAAACACACTTACAGAGCCACAATGGACGCCTAGTGTCAGCTAGCACTGTGTTGTGTCCGGTAACTATTAAACACACTTACAGAGCCACAATGGACGCCTAGTGTCAGCTAGCACTGTGTTGTGTCTGGTAACTATTAAACACACTTACAGAGCCACAATGGACGCCTAGTGTCAGCTAGCACTGTGTTGTGTCTGGTAACTATTAAACACACTTACAGAGCCACAATGGAGCTAACACTGTGTTGTGTCCTAACTATTAAACACACTCAGCTAGCACTGTGTTGTGTCTGGTAACTATTAAACACACTTACAGAGCCACAATGTGTCAGCTAACACTGTGTTGTGTCTGGTAACTATTAAACACACTTACAGAGCCACAATGTGTCAGCTAACACTGTGTTGTGTCCGGTAACTATTAAACACACTTACAGAGCCACAATGTGTCAGCTAGCACTGTGTTGTGTCTGGTAACTATTAAACACACTTACAGAGCCACAATGGACAGCTAGCACTGTGTGTGTCAGGTAACTATTAAACACACTTACAGAGCCAATATGGACGCCTAGTGTCAGCTAGCACTGTGTTGTGTCTGGTAACTATTAAACACACTTACAGAGCCACAATGTAGTGTCAGCTAGCACTGTGTTGTGTCTGGTAACTATTAAACACACTTACAGAGCCACAATGTGCTGTGTCTGGTAACTATTAAACACACTTACAGAGCCACAATGTGTCAGCTAGCACTGTGTTGTGTCTGGTAACTATTAAACACACTTACAGAGCCACAATGTGTCAGCTAGCACTGTGTTGTGTCTGGTAACTATTAAACACACTTACAGAGCCACAATGTGTCAGCTAGCACTGTGTTGTGTCTGGTAACTATTAAACACACTTACAGAGCCACAATGGACGCCTAGTGTCAGCTAGCACTGTGTTGTGTCCGGTAACTATTAAACACACTTACAGAGCCACAATGTGTGTCAGCTGTGTTGTGTCCGGTAACTAGCACTGTGTTGTGTCTGGTAACTATTAAACACACTTACAGAGCCACAATGGACGCCTAGTGTCAGCTAGCACTGTGCTGTGTCCGGTAACTATTAAACACACTTACAGAGCCACAATGGACGCCTAGTGTCAGCTAGCACTGTGTTGTGTCCGGTAACTATTAAACACACTTACAGAGCCACAATGGACGCCTAGTGTCAGCTAGCACTGTGTTGTGTCCGGTAACTATTAAACACACTTACAGAGCCACAATGTGTCAGCTAGCACTGTGTTGTGTCCGGTAACTATTAAACACACTTACAGAGCCACAATGGACAGCTAGCACTGTGTTGTGTCAGTAACTAGCTTACAGAGCCACAATGTGTCAGCTAACACTGTGTTGTGTCTGGTAACTATTAAACACACTTACAGAGCCACAATGTGTCAGCTAGCACTGTGTTGTGTCCGGTAACTATTAAACACACTTACAGAGCCACAATGGACGCCTAGTGTCAGCTAACACTGTGTTGTGTCTGGTAACTATTAAACACACTTACAGAGCCACAATGGACGCATAGTGTCAGCTAGCACTGTGCTGTGTCCGGTAACTATTAAACACACTTACAGAGCCAATATGGACGCCTAGTGTCAGCTAGCACTGTGCTGTGTCCGGTAACTATTAAACACACTTACAGAGCCACAATGTGTCAGCTAACACTGTGTTGTGTCTGGTAACTATTAAACACACTTACAGAGCCACAATGTGTCAGCTAGCACTGTGTTGTGTCCGGTAACTATTAAACACACTTACAGAGCCACAATGTGTCAGCTAGCACTGTGTTGTGTCCGGTAACTATTAAACACACTTACAGAGCCACAATGTGTCAGCTAGCACTGTGTTGTGTCCGGTAACTATTAAACACACTTACAGAGCCACAATGTGTCAGCTAGCACTGTGTTGTGTCTATTAAACACACTTACAGAGCCACAATAACAGCTATGTAAACACACTTACAGAGCCACAATGTGTCAGCTAGCACTGTGTTGTGTCCGGTAACTATTAAACACACTTACAGAGCCACAATGTGTCAGCTAGCACTGTGTTGTGTCCGGTAACTATTAAACACACTTACAGAGCCACAATGTGTCAGCTAGCACTGTGTTGTGTCTGGTAACTATTAAACACACTTACAGAGCCACAATGTGTCAGCTAGCACTGTGTTGTGTCCGGTAACTATTAAACACACTTACAGAGCCACAATGGACGCCTAGTGTCAGTTAGCACTGTGCTGTGCCTCTAAAGGACTATCCCTGCATGACCCCTACCCAATAAAGGACTGTCCCTGCCTGACCCCTAAAGGACTGTCCCTGCCTGATCCCTACCCCCTAAAGGACTGTCCCTGCCTGACCCCTACCCTCTAAAGCACTGTCCCTGCCTGATCCCTAACCTCTAAAGGACTGTCCATGTCTGACCCCTACCCCCTAAAGGACTGTCCCTGCCTGACCCCTAAAGGACTGTCCCTGCCTGATCCCTACCCCCTAAAGGACTGTCCCTGCCTGACCCCTACCCCCTAAATGACTGTCCCTGCCTGACCCCTACCCTCTAAAGGACTGTCCCTGCCTGACCCCTACCCTCGAAAAAGGATGGTCATGGCGCTCAGCTAAGACAATGACCATGACACATCACAAGGATTGTTCCCTCACTCTCCTCTCCCAGACAAATACTATACAGATGTAGGATCTTAATTTGAGCCAGTTTGCTAGAGTAGAAAAATGATCCTGCAGCAAAAGGGAATGTGAATTATTTAGTGGATTATAATTAAAGAAAAACATTATAGGGGTTGATACATTTTTCATTAGGGTAAAACAAGTATGATATTTTAAAAGTAAGTCACTCTGGATAAGAGTGTCTGCTAAATGACTTAAATGTAAATGTCTAACAAACTTTAGATGCTTTTTTAAACCTTGAATACACTGAAAGTTTTCATTTCCATTCTCAGCAACAAAAGAGTGATCAAATTAAGATCCTACATTTGTACATGTGTATGTTCTGTAGCTCAACAAATAGGAACATAAGCGCACACACACACACACACACACACACACACACACACACACACACACACACACACACACACACACAGCACCTTGGGGCAGCACTCAGGTGCTCGATCCCCACTCAGAGGTGATCCTCTCAGGTCATTCTAAATTAGACTTGGGGGGGGTGAGAGGGTAATTCAGTTTAATGGCACATTCTCCTCTAAACCCTCAATGGACTGGTCCACTTTACCTGAGTCCCAACTGACAAACTGTCAATCAAGAGTCTTTGAAGGCCCTCCACCTCCCTGCCTTGTGATGTTTTAATGATAAGAGTGAAGAGAGACAGGTTCAGAAAAGAGTCTAATGAAGAGTCTAATGAAGAGTCTAATGAAGAGTCAGAAAAGAGTCAGTGAAGAGTCTAATATTTCAGGGGATTGAGAGAGAGACAGGTTCAGAACAGTGAAGAGTCTAATATTTCAGGGAGTGAGAGAGAGAGAGAGAGAGAGAGAGAGAGAGAGAGAGAGAGAGAGAGAGAGAGAGACAGGTTCAGAACAGTGAAGAGTCTAATATTTCAGGGGAGTGAGAGAGAGAGAGAGAGATAGAGAGAGAGAGAGAGAGAGACAGGTTCAGAACAGTGAAGAGTCTAATATTTCAGGGGAGTGAGAGAGAGAGAGAGAGAGACAGGTTCAGAACAGTGAAGAGTCTAATATTTCAGGGGAGTGAGAGAGAGAGACAGGTTCAGAACAGTGAAGAGTCTAATATTTCAGGGGAGTGAGAGAGAGAGAGAGAGAGAGAGAGAGAGAGAGAGAGGTTCAGAACAGTGAAGAGTCTAATATTTCAGGGGAGTGAGAGAGAGACAGGTTCAGAACAGTGAAGAGTCTAATATTTCAGGGGAGTGAGAGAGAGAGAGAGAGAGAGAGAGAGAGAGTTAATATCTAGTTAACAGAAGAAAGGAAGACAAAATAAGGACAGAAGAAAAAGGAAAAGAAAAAGGACAACAAAGTGAAACCTCTAAAGAAACAAGAGACCATAATACAAGAAACAGCACTATAGAGAGATAGAAGAAATACACAACATTACTTTATAAGGACTGAATTCTAACATAATTCTGCCAAGCTTGATATAGCTTCAACTAGCACCGACGTGTCAAGTGAGAGGTGTCAAAGCCCATTAGCCCAACAATGGCAGGAGAGTCACACAGTCTACCCCAACCAAATGGAGAGGCCTTAGAAGCTCCCTCCTGCTGTTCAGAGGTAATTAAAATACAGTACCCTGTGCATGTAAAGAATAATAAGGCAAGAAAAGATTACAAAATGAAGCTCCTTATGGAAAATCAAGAGACACTTTTTGCTGACTATTACAAAAATGGGAACATCAGCAACCTTATCTTCCACACAAACCATCCCCTGGCATGGCACAGTGCTATATTAGCACACTACCCTCTTGTTACGAGAGCGGGGATTAACGAGGGGTGGAAACTCAGAATACTTGATAACGAGGACTCTGAGTCAAGTAATATAAATATCTATAAGTCCGGAACAGTAATGGCACAGGGTAATCACAAACAGTTTCAGCTGGACTTTCACCTAATCAAAGAATTAGCCCAGCAGGAGAAGCTCTCCCTTGATAAAGATACCCCGACACCGAGCGGGTCAGACCAGACCTCTTCATTATGTAACCCCACAGACGAGCAACCCCCAGCAGAGAGTCAACCTCCCAGCACAGATTACCACTCCCTCATTGAAATGAAGGACAAATTCACCCAGCTGGAGATAAAGCAGGTGGAGCTGGAACAGCAGGTGATTACATTTCAGTCAGCACAGACCCAGACAACAGTCCAGCACAACAACAGCCCCTTAACCAGACCCGGAGAGCTGGAGGTGGACAGAGACATATCTGCACTTTGGACAGTGGTGAGACAAATACAACAGGAGAAAGAGGAGCAGAACAGAGCACTAGAGGAGAGTGTCAGACTGCTGGTGGAGGAGAGGTTGAGGGGGATGGAGGAGAGGGTGAGGGGGATGGAGGAGAGGTTGAGGGGGATGGCGTGCGACAGAGAACAACCCACTAGAGAGGTGGCCACCCCCACAGAGAAGCCAGCAGAACAGCCCACCTCAGCACCCAACAAAAGCCTCGACACCAAAGCAGAACAGTCCACACCAGACCCTGACCATAGAGTCGACATCACAGCAGAACAGACAAATGAAGAACCCCAAGTCCAGCGGCTCTCACCCCCTCTGAGCACCCCCCCTGTCAGCCTGCCTGATAGCCCTTCTGACAACCCCCCCACACCCACTGAGGACAAACACAAGACACAGATTGTACTACTTATGGACTCAAATGGGAAATATATAGAAGAAAAAAAACTTTTTCCCAAACACAGTGTGTCTAAACTCTGGTGTCCAAACACCCAGCGCGCCCTAGACCTTCTGTCTGAGGCCAAACTAGGGTCACCCAGCCACATAATAATACACACAGGCACAAACGACCTGAGAGCACAGCAAGAAAGAGTGGCCACAGCACTGAAGGGAGTGATTGAAAAGGCTTCTTCTACTTTCCCCAACGCACAAGTGGTTATCTCCACCCTGCTACCACGAAAAGACTTCCACCCTGCCACAATACAGCGGGTAAATGCAAGTATTTCCCGTGACTGTGCCTCAAAACCAAATGTTTTCCTGGCCCACCACTCCACCCTGGACTTGAACAGCCTCTATGACCAGGTCCACCTCTACAAGGCAGCAGTGCCCACCTTTGCCCGAACTCTAAAGGACATCGCTCTCAAACGTATCCCCAACACTTCACACAGGAGCAACAGATCAATAGACACCCCACCCAGACCGGCGAGACACCCTCCCAGACCTGCAGGACCCCCCCCTGGACCTACACATAGAGGACCCACGCCAAGAGGAATTACATCCAGACCACCGCACACCCAGACACATCCACACCCCCACCCCAACCAATCAACACCCCCCACGTCAACCATGCCCACACCCCATTTAGGCCCCCTCAGATCAGACCTATGCCACTCCTGCCCACCCCATGCACCCCACCCCGCAAAGAGGGCCTCAACATGGAAGCCACACATACGCCCAGGTAGTGAGCGGGCAAACAGTCCCAACCCCCACTCTCACACTCGCCCAAGCCAATGGCATCTACCAGATGCTCAGCAGGCTCTGCTCACACTTACTGGCCTGAGGCCAAACCACGACCAACAACATTGGACACTCTATGGAACAAAAAGCATTCACTATATCATCCTGGAATATCCAAGGCCTGAGGTCATCTGCCTTTGGCCTGAAGAGCAGAAACCCGGACTTCACCAAAGAAATCGGTAACACAGACATTGTCATCCTGCAAGAAACCTGGTATAGAGGAGACAGACCCACTGGTTGCCCTCTAGGTTACAGAGAGCTGGTAGTCCCATCCACCAAACTACCAGGTGTGAAACAGGGAAGGGACTCAGGGGGTATTCTAATTTGGTATAGAGCAGACCTAACTCACTCCATTAAATTAATCAAAACAGGAACATTCTACATTTGGCTAGAAATTCAAAAGGAAATTATCCTAACAGAGAAAAATGTCCTCCTGTGTGCTACCTATATCCCCCCACTAGAATCCCCATATTTTAATGAAGACAGCTTCTCCATCCTGGAGGGCGAAATCAATCATTTCCAGGCCCAGGGACATGTACTAGTCTGTGGCGACCTAAATGCCAGAACCGGACAAGAACCTGACACCCTCAGCACACAGGGGGACAAACATCTGCCTGGAGGTGACAGCATCCCCTCCCACATATGCCCCCCTAGGCACAACTATGACAACATAACCAACAAAAACGGGTCACAACTCCTGCAGCTCTGTCGCACGCTGGGTATGTACATAGTCAACGGTAGGCTTCGAGGGGACTCCTATGGAAGGTACACCTATAGCTCATCTCTTGGCAGTAGTACTGTAGACTACTTTATCACTGACCTCAACCCAGAATCTCTCAGAGCGTTCACAGTCAGCCCACTGACACCCCTATCAGACCACAGCAAAATCACAGTCTACTTAAACAGAGCAATACTCAATCATGAGGCATCAAAGCCAAAGGAACTGAGTAACATTAAGAAATGCAGTTTGGAAACCTACCAAAAAACAATTAGGCAACAACAAATTCAATCCCTTTTAGACAATTTCCTGGGTAAAACGTTCCACTGTAATAGTGAAGGTGTAAACCTGGCAGTAGAAAATCTTAACAGTATATTTGACCTCTCAGCTTCCCTATCAAATCTAAAAATCTCAAATAGAAAACCGAAGAAAATTAACAATAATGACAAATGGTTTGATGAAGAATGCAAAAATCTAAGAAAGAAATTGAGAAACCTGTCCAACCAAAAACATAGAGACCCGGAAAACCTGAGTCTACGCCTTCACTATGGTGAATCACTAAAACAATACAGAAATACACTACGGAAAAAGAAGGAACAGCATGTCAGAAATCAGCTCAATGCAATTGAAGAATCCATAGACTCTAACCACTTCTGGGAAAATTGGAAAACACTAAACAAACAACAACACGAAGAATTATCTATCCAAAATGGAGATGTATGGGTAAACCACTTCTCCAATCTTTTTGGTTCTATAACAAAGAACAAAGAGCAAAAACATATACATGATCAAATACAGATCTTAGAATCAACTATTAAAGACTACCAGAACCCACTGGATTCTCCAATTACATTGAATGAGTTACAGGACAAAATAAAAACCCTTCAACCCAAAAAGGCCTGTGGTGTCGATGGTATCCTCAATGAAATGATCAAATATACAGACAACAAATTCCAATTGGCTATACTAAAACTCTTTAACATCATACTTAGCTCTGGCATCTTCCCGAATATTTGGAACCAAGGACTGATCACCCCAATCCACAAAAGTGGAGACAAATTTGACCCCAATAACTACCGTGGAATATGTGTCAACAGTAACCTTGGGAAAATCCTCTGCATTATTATTAACAGCAGACTCGTACATTTCCTCAATGAAAACAATGTACTGAGCAAATGTCAAATTGGCTTTTTACCAAATTACCGTACAACAGACCATGTATTCACCCTGCACACCCTAATTGACAACCAAACAAACCAAAAGAAAGGCAAAGTCTTCTCATGCTTTGTTGATTTCAAAAAAGCCTTCGACTCAATCTGGCATGAGGGTCTGCTATACAAACTGATGGAAAGTGGTGTTGGGGGTAAAACATACGACATTATAAAATCCATGTACACAAACAACAAGTGTGCGGTTAAAATTGGCAAAAAACACACACATATCTTCACACAGGGTCGTGGGGTTAGACAGGGATGCAGCTTAAGCCCCACCCTCTTCAACATATATATCAACGAATTGGCACGGGCACTAGAAAAATCTGCAGCACCCGGCCTCCCCCTGCTAGAATCCGAAGTCAAATGTCTGCTGTTTGCTGATGATCTGGTGCTTCTGCCACCAACCAAGGAGGGCCTACAGCAGCACCTAGATCTTATGCACAGATTCTGTCAGACCTGGGCCCTGACAGTAAATCTCAGTAAGACCAAAATAATGGTGTTCCAAAAAAGGTCCAGTCACCAGGACCACAAATACAAATTCCATCTAGACACTGTTGCCCTAAAGCACACAAAAAACTATACATACCTTGGCCTAAACATCAGCGCCACAGGTAACTTCCACAAAGCTGTGAACGATCTGAGAGACAAGGCAAGAAGGGCATTCTATGCCATCAAAAGAAACATAAATTTCAACATACCAATTAGGATTTGGCTAAAAATACTTGAATCAGTCATAGAGCCCATTGCCCTTTATGGTTGTGAGGTCTGGGGTCCGCTCACCAACCAAGACTTCACAAAATGGGACAAACACCAAATTGAGACTCTGCACGCAGAATTCTGCAAAAATATCCTCCGTGTACAACGTAAAACACCAAATAATGCATGCAGAGCAGAATTAGGCCGATACCCACTAATTATCAAAATCCAGAAAAGAGCCGTTAAATTCTACAACCACCTAAAAGGAAGCGATTCACAAACCTTCCATAACAAAGCCATCACCTGCAGAGAGATGAACCTGGAGAAGAGTCCCCTAAGCAAGCTGGTCCTGGGGCTCTGTTCACAAACACAAACACACCCTACAGAGCCCCAGGACAACAGCACAATTAGACCCAACCAAATCATGAGAAAACAAAAAGATAATTACTTAACACATTGGAAAGAATTAACAAAAAAACAGAGCAAACTAGAATGCTATTTGGCCCTAAACAGAGAGTACACAGCGGCAGAATACCTGACCATTGTGACTGACCCAAAATCAAGGAAATCTTTGACTATGTACAGACTCAGTGAGCATAGCCTTGCTATTGAGAAAGGCCGCCGTAGGCAGACATGGCTCTCAAGAGAAGACAGGCTATGTGCTCACTGCCCACAAAATGAGGTGGAAACTGAGCTGCACTTCCTAACCTCCTGCCCAATGTATGACCATATTAGAGAGACATATTTCCCCCAGATTACACAGATCCACAAAGAATTCGAAAACAAATCCAATTTTGAAAAACTCCCATATCTTTTGGGTGAAATTCCACAGTGTGCCATCACAGCAGCAATATTTGTGACCTGTTGCCACGAGAAAAGGGCAACCAGTGAAGAACAAACACCATTGTAAATACAACCCATATTTATGCTTATTCATTTTATCTTGTGTCCTTTAACTATTTGTACATTGTATATATATATATATAATATGACATTTGTAATGTCTTTACTGTTTTGAAACTTCTGTATGTGTAATGTTTACTGTTAATTTTTGTTGTTTTTCACTTTATATATTCACTTTGTATGTTGTCTACCTCACTTGCTTTGGCAATGTTAACACATGTTTCCCATGCCAATAAAGCCCTTGAATTGAATTGAATTGAATTGAGAGAGAGAGAGAGAGAGAGACAGGTTCAGAACAGTGAAGAGTCTAATATTTCAGGGGAGTGAGAGAGAGAGAGAGAGAGAGAGAGAGAGAGACAGACAGGTTCAGAACAGTGAAGAGTAATATTTCAGGGGAGTGAGAGAGAGAGAGAGAGAGAGAGAGAGAGAGAGACAGACAGGTTCAGAACAGTGAAGAGTCTAATATTTCAGGGGAGTGAGAGAGAGACAGAGGAATGCTAAAATAGGGAGTCTGATGGGAGTGATTTTAGGAATTCAAAGGGGGAGTGGTGTTTAGGACAGAATTGATGACTCACACAATCATATCCCTACAGAAACCACAAAGGCCCTGTGTGAATGATTTAATTCCTGGAAATATTGGCTGATTAGAAACATCTCCATCTAAAGACATTTGGTCCACTCAGGGCCCAGACACAGCTAAGAGGCAGTATGACCTCCCTAGTTGTTTCTTGTGACCCATTGAAGATGACGGCACCGATTGGAATACAGTTCTCTTGCTCTGTCTTTATCCCTCCCTCTCCCACCACACAGAGCCTGGGACCTCCACAAAGGTCTAACACACACAGACCGTCGGCCCTCCTTCCAAACTACTAATTACTGACTGTGGACGGTTCAACCGCGAGTCAACAACAACCGCCTCACCAGCCCCAGAGGGAACCCATATGCAGCTGCTTCAAACGACAGCAGCCTGTTTCATCTCACTGGGTAGAAAGTCGAAAGCCAGCAGGCTGGCCCAGCAGCCTCAGCCTGTTCCATCTCTCTGGGTAGAAAGCAGAAAGCCAGCAGGCTGGCCCAGCAGCCTCAGCCTGTTCCATCTCTCTGGGTAGAAAGCCGAAAGCCAGCAGGCTGGCCCAGCAGCCTCAGCCTGTTCCATCTCTCTGGGTAGAAAGCAGAAAGCCAGCAGGCTGGCCCAGCAGCCTCAGCCTGTTCCATCTCTCTGGGTAGAAAGAAGAAAGCCAGCAGGCTGGCCCAGCAGCCTCAGCCTGTTCCATCTCTCTGGGTAGAAAGCAGAAAGCCAGCAGGCTGGCCCAGCAGCCTCAGCCTGTTTCATCTCTCTGGGTAGAAAGAAGAAAGCCAGCAGGCTGGCCCAGCAGCCTCAGCCTGTTACATCTCTCTGGGTAGAAAGCAGAAAGCCAGCAGGCTGGCCCAGCAGCCTCAGCCTGTTTCATCTCTCTGGGTAGAAAGAAGAAAGCCAGCAGGCTGGCCCAGCAGCCTCAGCCTGTTACATCTCTCTGGGTAGAAAGCAGAAAGCCAGCAGGCTGGCCCAGCAGCCTCAGCCTGTTCCATCTCTCTGGGTAGAAAGCAGAAAGCCAGCAGGCTGGCCCAGCAGCCTCAGCCTGTTTCATCTCTCTGGGTAGAAAGCAGAAAGCCAGCAGGCTGGCCCAGCAGCCTCAGCCTGTTCCATCTCTCTGGGTAGAAAGCAGAGCAGCCTCAGCCTGTTCCATCTCTCTGGGTAGAAAGCAGAAAGCCAGCAGGCTGGCCCAGCAGCCTCAGCCTGTTCCATCTCTCTGGCAGGCCAGCAGGCAGGCCCAGCAGACTCAGCCTGTTCCATCTCTCTGGGTAGAAAGCAGAAAGCCAGCAGGCAGGCCCAGCAGCCTCAGCCTGTTTCATCTCTCTGGGTAGAAAGCAGAAAGCTAGCAGGCTGGCCCAGCAGTCTCAGCCTGTTTCATCTCTCTGGGTAGAAAGCAGAAAGCCAGCAGGCTGGCCCAGCAGCCTCAGCCTGTTCCATCTCTCTGGGTAGAAAGCAGAAAGCCAGCAGGCTGGCCCAGCAGCCTCAGCCTGTTCCATCTCTCTGGGTAGAAAGCAGAAAGCCAGCAGGCAGGCCCAGCAGACTCAGCCTGTTCCATCTCTCTGGGTAGAAAGCAGAAAGCCAGCAGGCAGGCCCAGCAGACTCAGCCTGTTCCATCTCTCTGGGTAGAAAGCAGAAAGCCAGCAGGCAGGCCCAGCAGCCTCAGCCTGTTCCATCTCTCTGGGTAGAAAGCAGAAAGCCAGCAGGAATTCTTGTGGGCAGAGAAAGACTTAGACTGTGACTGGGACTAGTACAGCTTCAAACACTTAAACATAGGAACGGGACATCTGGTAGAAATGGAATGTGTGAGAGAGAGAGAGATAAACCAGGTTTAAGTGGAAAGATGGTGGAGGGATGAATGGATGGAGAAAGAGGGAGGGAAGGATGGATGAGAGGAAGGAGAAAGAAAGTGATAGAGGGAGTTAAGGGAGAGAAGGAGGAAGAGAGAGAGAGAGAGAGTGAGGTGATATTTACATAGGAGACAGGATCCCAGTGATAGCTGCAGGTGGTTGTGATCAGGCAGGAGGAGAGCATGAGACCAAGACTCATGACAACAGCACGTAGAACACAGTGAACGCTTCACAAATCAATCTATTATTGGCTGCATAAAATCACCATAACGAGTGAGTGTGCACTGCCTGTGGGTGTGTGCGGGTGTGTGTATGTGCGGATGTGTGTATGCATGTGTGTGCCTGAATGAGTATGTGTTTGTGTGTGTTAAGGTTAGTTTTTTACAGCACCTAAAATCATACTGTTGGTATTTCGAAATACCCCGGTATACGGTGTGTGTGTGTGTGTGTGTGTGTAGTCATGATGGTACAGCAAGCTGAGAGCCCAGCTGTGAGGTGAGCAGTACTGACCTGTTGTCTAATCAGCCTGTTCCTGGGTCTGCTGTGTCTGTATTGTATAAGACAGACCTGTTAAAACCCATCCATCCACAGTCTTAGTCAGTGAGACAACAAGCCAGAACACAGCCTCTCATCACCCGGGACAGAACCACTGACTGTCCTGCTACTCCTCTCCTCCTCTCTTCTCGGGGTTGATTAAGCCAACAACTCATACACACAGTGGAGGAGGTGGTGGTGAATGGTGGTGGGGTCCTTCCACCAAATGAGTCCCTTTTGCATCCCTTTGATATTTGAAGTAGAAAATCTGCACCAATATTGAATTTGAAAAGCCACTTCTATTAAGTGCCCTTTAATATAGGCTACATGGAAAATTCAACAACTCAGATTTTCATATGAATAAATACTTGCTAAAGTGCCCAAATTCAGCATTTTGACATGTCCCTCTGTGTCCCTCTATGTCCCTCTGTGCCCCTCTGTGTCCCTCTGTGCCCCTCTGTGTCCCTCTGTGTCCCTTCTGTGACTTCTAGGAAGATTTAACCCACGTTTTCACTATCACTGTAAAGCACTAGTTATTTTGTTGCTTTGACAAAGTCATTTCTGAAGAACTCTCGTTTTACTGTTAAACTATTCCTTTAAAAATGTGTTTTTAATAAACATTGAACAATAGTGTAATCATAGTGTAAAACCAGGTGAGCTGCTTCTCTTTTTGGGCATTTTCTGATGTTTTGTGGTGGGAAACTGAGCATAAAACATCACCCCTGTTCCCCATACTGTAGATACACAGGCTGGAAATGGTTTCACAATACATTAAAAAAGGTTTGCATTCAATTTCTCCTCCCTGTTGCACACAACATACTTCCATTATAAGGGGATTGATGGCTGATTTATGACATCTTCAACCCTGTTACGGTCAACCCCTGTTACGGTCAACCCCTGTTACGGTCAACCCTCTCACAGTCAACCCTGTTACATTATTGGGCATTTAATGGGCACTTACTATAGTCATGTTTTTATTTAACCTCTTAAGATGGGAAACGTGTTTTTATTAAGTTGAACATGTGCTCTTTGTGACAGAATGTTCAAATTAGGTGTAATCACTACCCACACTACCCAAAAGGGACTCATTTGGTGGACCGATCCAGTAACACATTGTTAATATAATCACCCAGCTTTACCTGCTTGCCTCCGATCCTCCTGGAGCCTCATGGCCCTTCCGACTGCTACCATGTCCCTTCCTTACAGCCTTTATGTTATCCTAGTACGCCACAGGTTCATAGCCCTGTGCTGTTGATGTGAACACTGTGTACGTGCTGCAGGCTCCAGGACTCATGATGGGCCAGGTCATCATCTAATTCTCCCCTGCAGGGCCAGCCTGACCCAATCACTGGGTCTATCCATAACATAAGGAGAGAGAGAGAGAGATATAGAAAAAGGGCAGCTGGTCTCACACTCTCTGACGCACAACAGCGACCTGAGGCCGGCAGGCAGGCAGGCCTGGTGTGTGTGTGTGTGGTTAGATGTTTCAGCAGATACACACGGCACCCTCAGAGGTCTGGAGCAGCATTGATAACATTAGCCTGCTGATTCCCTGTATGGTGTTCTGAGCAGTAACAGAGAGGGTAAAGGCCTCGACCACCTCCACTCTACAGTCAATGGATCAGTCTCCACTCTACAGTCAATGGATCAGTCTCCACTCTACAGTCAATGGATCAGTCTCCACTCTACAGACAATGGATCAGTCTCCACTCTACAGTCAATGGATCAGTCTCCACTCTACAGTCAATGGATCAGTCTCCACTCTACAGACAATGGATCAGTCTCCACTCTACAGTCAATGGATCAGTCTCCACTCTACAGTCAATGGATCAGTCTCCACTCTACAGTCAATGGATCAGTCTCCACTCTACAGACAATGGATCAGTCTCCACTCTACAGTCAATGGATCAGTCTCCAATGGATCAGTCTCTACAGTCAATGGATCAGTCTCCACTCTACAGACAATGGATCAGTCTCCACTCTACAGACAATGGATCAGTCTCCACTCTACAGTCAATGGATCAGTCTCCACTCTACAGTCAATGGATCAGTCTCCACTCTACAGTCAATGGATCAGTCTCCACTCTACAGTCAATGGATCAGTCTCCACTCTACAGTCAATGGATCAGTCTCCACTCTACAGTCAATGGATCAGTCTCCACTCTACAGTCAATGGATCAGCCTCCACTCTACAGTCAATGGATCAGTCTCCACTCTACAGTCAATGGATCAGTCTCCACTCTACAGTCAATGGATCAGTCTCCACTCTACAGTCAATGGATCAGTCTCCACTCTACAGTCAATGGATCAGCCTCCACTCTACAGTCAATGGATCAGTCTCCACTCTACAGTCAATGGATCAGCCTCCACTCTACAGTCAATGGATCAGCCTCCACTCTACAATCAATGGACGTTCCAAAATGTCTGACCTGCTGTTAGCTGCCACTGAACCAGAACTGAACTGTTTCTGGGCCTGCTGCTACAAAACAACACTAACTCACTCACTCACTCAGATGAGAGCAGAGGAGATGGAGCCATAGAGAGCCTGAGAGGGGCCACACACAGATACAGGGAAACAGATTCACAAAGCAAATGTGCATTGGCCCAATGTGGGCAGCTTACATCATGCCAATTGTGGACGTTTGCTGGGAAAAGAAGGGCTTATTTCAAGCAAAGTGAGGGCTGACCTCACCAGATATGGGCTGCCCACACTGGCCCACACTGGACCAGATTCAGATTCAGTACATTAAACATGAAAACACAGAAACTACACCAAATAATTCATTCAAAGTGCTATAGCTACACATTTAAAGTGAAAGTGCAATATGGCTGTTGGAATAAAGTGTCCCCATATCTATCTGTTTTCATTTTCTTTTGAAGAAGAAGTCTCTTTTCCCTTGTCGGGCTGCTGCTGTGACTGAGTTTTGAGTGAAGGGGATGGGTACTGCCCTGAAAAATGCTTTCACGTTTTAGGAGGGTGAGTTTTGAGTGAAGGGCATGGGTACTGCCCTGTAAAATGCTTTCACGTTTTAGGAGGGTGAGTTTTGAGTGAAGTTTGCCCTGTAAAATGCTTTCATGTTTTAGGAGGGTGAGTTTTGAGTGAAGGGGAAGGGTACTGCCCTGTAAAATGCTTTCACGTTTTAGGAGGGTGAGTTTTGAGTGAAGGGGAAGGGTACTGCCCTGTAAAATGCTTTCACGTTTTAGGAGGGTGAGTTTTGAGTGAAGGGGATGGGTACTGCCCTGTAAAATGCTTTCATGTTTTAGGAGGGTGAGTTTTGAGTGAAGGGGAAGGGTACTGCCCTGTAAAATGCTTTCACGTTTTAGGAGGGTGAGTTTTGAGTGAAGGGGATGGGTACTGCCCTGTAAAATGCTTTCACGTTTTAGGAGGGTGAGTTTTGAGTGAAGGGGATGGGTACTGCCCTGTAAAATGCTTTCACGTTTTAGGAGGGTGAGTTTTGAGTGAAGGGGAAGGGTACTGCCCTGTAAAATGCTTTCACGTTTTAGGAGGGTGACTTTTGTGTACAGGTTGGTGGCTGATTCGTGATCTATACCAATTGTAATTCCCGCAGTCTATAATCAAGCGCTGAAGCTTGACTTGGTCTTGAACTCGCATGTTTCCAAACACGCATATCAGACCAAAGGACAGCACACACTGCAGGACAGATTTATAGAACATTTGTAAGATATGGCGGTCGACATTAAAATGGTTCATTTTGCGTAAATAAAACCTTCTCTGTTGCAATTTCTTTATCTTTGCAAAGGCACAGTCATTGAATTTCAGTTTGTCTATTTCGATTCCAAGGTACTTCTATGTGGTCACTCTATCGACTGATTCCCCGTTAGTCTTTGTCGGGGGTAGTGGAGTTTTGTTCCTTCTGAAATCAATTTCCAGCTCTTTTATTTTCTTAATGTTTATTTCAAGAATGTTATCTGCACACTACTGGATGAATTGAGCCATTTGTCTGACAAAACCTTGACGAGAGGCTTGGTCTGGGTGGAGGAAACCCACAACAGCAGTGTTATCTGCACATTTAAAAAACATGTGGGCTGCGTCAGAGGCTTGACAATCGTTTGTGTACAGCGTGTTAAATAACGCAACCTTGAGGGACTCCCGTATTCACCGTTCTAGATGTAGAGATGGCGGAGTTAAACTTCACTTGTTGAGTACGGTTCACAAGGAAACTTTTAATCCACTTAATCAGTAGAGAGTTGACCAATGCCTTGGGGTCCAATGTGGAGGCGATGAGCAACCGGCATCGGCCCACTGTGGGAAGCTTACGGGAGGCCAATATTTTAGCCCGCATTGGGCCAATATGAACATGTTTGCTGGGTGACATCCAGCCAAACCTAGATGGTCAGAGCCACACCCTCAGTGCATAGGGCTCTGGTCAAGATTAATGCACTATCAAATCAAATCAAATTTTAATACAACAGGTATTTGAATACAACCTTACTGTGAAATGCTTACTTACAAGCCCTTAACCAACAATGCAGTTAAGAACAATATTTACTAATAAACTAAAGTAAAAAATAAAAGCAACAATAAAATAACAATAATGAGGCTATCTACAGGGGGTACTGGTACTGAGTAAATGTGCAGGGTGCAGGTTAGTTGAGGTAATTGAGGTAATATGTACATGGAGGTAGGGGTAAAGTTACTATGCATAGATAATAGATAATAAACAGAGAGTAGCAGCAGTATAAAGAAAAAATGGGGGTCAATGCAAATAGTCCAGGTAGCCATTTGGTTAGCTGTTAAGAAGCCTTTTGGATCTAGACTTGGCGCTCTAGTACTACTTTCCCTGCGGTAGCAGAGAGAACAGTCTATGACTAAGGTGGCTAGAATCTTTGGCAATTTCTAGGGTCTTCCTCTGACACGGTGATGCAACCAGTCAGGATGCTCTCATTGATGCAGCTGTAGAACTTTCTGAGGATCTGAGGACCCATGCCAAATATTTTCAATAGGATGCCATTTGGGACGGGCTCCTTGACTTCCTCTCAATGGAGTTATAGCTGTGTTTTTCCTAGTTATAGGCAATAACTGGTCAGCGTCTCAAATGGCAGCCTATTTACCATGTAGTGCACTACTTTTGACCAGGGCCCATAGTCAAAAGTAGTCAAAAGTAGTGCACTACATGGTAAATAGTGTACCATTTGGGATGCAGCCGTGGCCCTACACATGGGACATTAATAATATTGGGGATGCTTCTTGGCTAGGGCTAGGGCTGGAGCTGGAGCTGGGGCTGCTCCACAGACCATCAAAGAACATCATTAAAAAGCATGAATGGATGAAAGAGAATGAATGGCCCTAAACTGTTATTTCACACAAAGCCCTCCTACTGTAACTGCTGCCAAGGAAACAGACACACAGACATCACATTAGCCCAGGGGTTCAACAACGTGTTGGCCCGCGACCACATTTTGATATCCATATGTAATCAACGGCCAATGTTAACTTTCTTCATTGGAGCTATGACAGTCTATTACAAATCAGTCTGGCAGTACTACTGACAGTATTTACATCTGAAGGAAGTATGGTTTGAAGTGACTGAAATGCATCAGAAAGGTATTGGGAAGTTCAGAAGATTATCAGCCAATGATTTTGTATATTCTGTGTAGAAAAGAACATCATCATAGATGCTGGTCTTTTCCCCTGTCTGATTTAGTGCCTGGTCTTGTCCACTCTGTTCTAATCAGTCCTGCGCAGCTTTTTACCATGAGGCCAATGGTGATTTTAAAACAGTTACAGAGTTGAATGGCTGTGATAGGAGATAACTGAGGCTGGATCAACAACCTTGTAGTTACTCCACAATACGAACATAATTGACAGAGTGAAAAGAAAGAAGCCTGTACAGAATAAAAAACATTCCAAAACATGCACTCTTTGAAATGAACTTTTTGTCCAGAATACAAAGTGTTATGTTTTGGGCCAATCCAACACAACACATCACTGAGTACAACTCTTCATATTTTCAAACATGGTGGTGGCTGCATCATGTTATGGGTATGCTTGTCATCAGTAAGGACTATGGTTTTTTGGGGGGGGGGTAAAAATAAACGGAATGTAGCTAATCACATGCAAAATCCTAGAGAAAAACTTGGGTTCAGTCTTGCTTTCCACCAGACACTGGAAAGCAAATTCACCTTTCAGCAGGACAATTACCTAAAACACAAGGCTAAATCTACAATGGAGTTGCTTACCAAGCTGATATTGAATGTTCCTGAGTGGCCTAGTTACAGTGTTGACTTAAATCGAGTTGAAAATATATGGCAAGACTTGAAAATGTCTGTTTAGCAATGATCAACAACCAACTTGACAGAGCTTGAAGATTTTTTGAAAGAATAATGGGAAAATATTGTACAATCCAGGTGTGCATAGCTTTTTAAGACTTACCCAGAAAGACTCACAACCGCATCTAGCGGCTACCGGAGGTTACTGACAGAGGTCAAATCAGGAGATCCCACATGGGGTCGTGACCTCTAGTTTGGTAAACGCTGCATTAGTCTAAAAAACTGTGTTAAAAAGTCACACAGATCTGACGAGTCCCCCTAGGAGTATGGGGTGTGTGTCTCGCGAGACAGGTGTGAAAGATACTGTGTGAGTGATGAATCATGCATGAAACTATGTCAAGGTACAAGGTTAGGCAGCCTATACCCTATTTGGTGCACTACTTTTGTCCAGGGCCCATAGGGAATAGGGTGTCATTTGGGACAAGCTTTAGAGTCTGTGGTCTGTGGGATAATACTTAAAGGAAGATGATCTAGTTGGCTTAGAATTGCATAAGAGGCATTTGAAGAAGAGAAAAGTTTGGAAGAAAGGCTCTTCTATTTAGGGATGCACGATATATCGGTGAACATATCGAAATCGGCCGATGTCTAGTTTAACGCCGATGTGCAAAACAGATGTTAAAGCTGACGTGCAGACCTATATAACGTAGGTACATAACATAATGACGTCATGTAAAATCTGGCCCTACACGTGCAACACAGCATTCCTAAGTTAGCCCACAATGTCTGCTGTGTGGAACAAGCAGTCAACAAGTCAAGCAGTCATTTGAAAGAGTAAGAACATTTCAGCGAGACAAATCAAAGGTGAAATCCATTAAAGCCAAGATAATGGAATTCATTGCCCTTGACAATCAACCGTTCTCTGTCGTGCGTGATGTTGGCTTTCGCCGACTGGTTGAGCACCGGTACACATTACCAAGTGCGTTATTTTTCAGATGTTGCCCTACCGGAGTTACACAGTAATAGCGTCACTGCTATTAGCTTCACAACATACATACTATAGAACACCGTTTGGGTCTTTGCGTGTTTAACCTGTTGAGTGTAGGGGGCAGTATTTTGATGTTTGGATGAAAAACGTACTCAAATGAAACTGCCTATTTCTCAGGCCCAGAATATGCATATAATTGTCAGATTAGGATAAAAAAAACGTTTTTTGGGCAAGGAAAATATCGGTATCGGCCAAAAATGTCATATCGGTGCATCACTACTTGGGTTCCGTGACTATTAAATACAGAGTTGGAGGCTATCTGTTCTCTGGTTGCCTAGGTTACCCCCTCAGATGGGTGACAGGGGAGAAAAGTTGAATAACACCCATACAGACTAGAACAGAACCCACGTCATCAACTACTGATGAAGGAGAGTCTGACAAAACAAGAGAAAGAGAGGCAGAGAGATACATAGAAGTGAGAGGTGAGAAATAGAGAAGAGAGGGATGGTGATGAAAATTATTTAAAAGCCACTCCTTTCATTTCAACTCTTCCCCTCTGAGTGCAGAGAGAAACAGTCTGTCAGAGGCTAGATCATCTGTCAACAGCTCATCTGTAGGGCACAGAACATTCTCTCCCAAACATGGAGAGAGTAAGTGAATGAGTGACTGTCTGTGTGTTTGAGAGAGAGAAAGCGAGAAGGGAGTCATATAGTGCTGAGTGATTCGTGCTTTTTAAGGTCGGTTTTCGGTTTTGATTAGTTGGGTTGAATGCTGTAACAGAATAAACCAATTAAGTCCCATGATGGTAGTTACTGCCCATTGCTGCTTATCACGTATAAACCATCAGTTATTCACTGTAATGATGAGTCGGGAGCAGGTGAAACGGTTGAATAAAACAACACTAACATAAAGCAGAATGCCAATACACAAGAACAATACCAACTGGTGAGTGAACATGGGAGAGAGACATATAAAGGGGAGGAAATGATGAAGGTAATGGAGTCCAGGTGTGAATCATAATGATTCACAGGTGCGCGTAATGATGAGTGCCAGGTGTACATAATGATGAATCCCAGGACCGGTGGTTAGAACTCTGGCAACGTCGTACGCCGGAGGGGAGAAGCAGGCGCAGACGGGACATTCACATTACTAAAATATTTCAGTTGTGTATATTGAATTTGTTTTATTTGATGACTTTATTATTTCATTACAAGTCCTCATATCTACAACTGCTGCCTATGCTGTCTGACAAAATCACTATTTTAGTAGTTCTTTAAAGTAAATAAGGCATACTTTATGATTGCTGAATACCAACTATCAATCACTTAGCTCATGTATTTTCAGGTAGAGATACCTCGCAAAGCAGCAGATGCTCTCTATTTCACTTCACGATCGTGCATTTTCCTGTCTCTTCCGTAGCGGGCATAAAACAAACACAGACCGGACAAGTAGATGCGCAATGGATTATTGTCATTGTAGTTAATTACCACATTTAATGCGCTAAACTATGTGGAATATTGGACTGTTGGAAACTACGACTCCCTTCTACATCACACAGTTCAGGCTGGATCTGATTTATCTCTAATGAAACGGTGCAATGTGCACATTGAGCTCACAGAAGAAGAAAAAAACGAACTAAATGGAATAAAAATAACTGAACCGAGGTCAGTCAAATAGTTGTTTAATAAACAAAAAATAACCAAAATATCTAGAATCACAGCACATACAAAGAGAGGAGAGAAAAGAGGGAAAACAAGTTCTAGACTCCAGATTCGTTCACCTCACAGCAGAACACCTCAGAGCTAGATTTAAACCTAAAAACACTGACCCAAAAGTTCATGTGTTTCAGGAAGAGCGTCTTAACCAACAGGAACATCCAAAACACATTCATCATCATCATCATCATCACATCCCTACATGAATAGAGAATCGAGTATTGAGTATAGTGTCACCCCCGATATATACACACACGTGTACACACACACCAACGTCACTTCATATATAGTAGTTACAGTAGTTATTGTTTTCTGATGAAATTCAGCAGTCTAACCAATAATGCACTGAAATATTGTAAAGGCTGCTGCATTTCTCTCACACACAACAATCAGACTTCACAACATGGTTGGAGACATTGGTTCAATCAGAAGCGTTATTCACGGTCCCAGTGGCTCTACTGTCTATGTGTAAACAGTGTGACTGATCATGGTCTGCTGTCTCCAAGCTGCAGCAGGGAGTCCCTCTCCAGGTTTCAGTCTGCATAGGCAATACAGTCAGTCTATCCTCCTCCTCTCCAGGTTTCAGTCTGCATAGGCAATACAGTCAGTCTATCCTCCTCCCTCCTCCTCTCCAGGTTTAGGACTGTAGTCGACAGACACAGTCAGTCTATCCTCCTCCCTCCTCCTCTCCAGGTTTAGGACTGTAGTCGACAGACACAGTCAGTCTATCCTCCTCCTCTCCAGGTTTAGGACTGCAGTCGACAGACACAGTCAGTCTATCCTCCTCCCTCCTCCTCTCCAGGTTTCAGTCTGCAGTAGGCAATACAGTCAGTCTATCCTCCTCACTCCTCCTCTCCAGGTTTCAGTCTGCAGTAGGCAATACAGTCAGTCTATCCTCCTCCCTCCTCCTCTCCAGATTTCAGTCTGCAGTAGGCAACACAGTCAGTCTATCCTCCTCCCTCCTCCTCTCCAGGTTTAGGACTGCAGTAGACAACACAGTCAGTCTATCCTCCTCCCTCCTCCTCTCCAGGTTTCAGTCTGCAGTAGGCAATACAGTCAGTCTATCCGCCTCCCTCCTCCTCTCCAGGTTTCAGACTGCAGTAGGCAATACAGTCAGTCTATCCGCCTCCCTCCTCCTCTCCAGGTTTCAGACTGCAGTAGACAACACAGTCAGACTATCCTCCTCCCTCCTCCTCTCCAGATTTCAGTCTGCAGTAGACAACACAGTCAGTCTATCCTCCTCTCTCCTCCACACTGAGAATAGAGAGCCCATGGGGAGCCTGCCAGGGGAAGTCAACCCTCAGACACTGCACTGCACAATATACTGTCAAAACAAAGAGACTAAGGGGGCTGGCTAGCTAAGTAATATGAGACTAGGAGGACTAGCTAGCTAAGTAATATGAGACTAGGGGGGCTAGCTAGCTAAGTAATAAGAGACTAGGAGGGCTGGCTAGCTAAGTAATAAGAGACTACGAGCGCTAGCTAGCTAAGTAATATGAGACTATGAGGGCTGGCTAGCTAAGTAATATGAGACCAGGAGGGCTAGCTAGCTAAATTATATGAGACTATGAGGGCTAGCCAGCTAAATTATATGAGACTAGGAGGGATAGCTAGCTAAATTATATGAGACTAGGAGGGATAGCTAGCTAAATTATATGAGACTAGGAGGGCTAGCTAGCTAAGTAATATGATACAACACTGTTGTAGTGGGGTTGATTATTAGGCCTGCGGTGTTTGAAATGAAGTGAGCTTCAGCAACATGACATATTGAGGATTCATATTGTATGCTACATGTTCTTAAAGGATGTGGACAGCATTGTGGACTACCTAATGTAACAAAGACAAAGATCCTTCAGAACCATACACCATCTCATAAAGAAGCATCTGAGCCAGGTCATGACAGATAATGTCGTATAGGCTAAACTCGTATAGGCTAAATGTCGTATGCTGCCAAACTAAATTTGGCAGCATCTCCAATATACATGTCATGGTAAAGCCTAAGTGATCCGATTAGCATTTTAACTTTACACTCTCTCTCTCTCTGCAGCATTTTGTCTCCCTCTAGATTCAGCCCTACCAGACTAGCAACACTCTGTTTCACACTATGCTCCATGGTCTCCTTGACAACAGAAACCTGCTGGGGCTAGCACTGCAGCTAGGACAGGGGCACCATCCCCCACACACGTGCACATACACAGGTACGCACAGAGACACACACACACGTGCATATACGAAGATACGCACACGTGTACCGTGCACACACACAGAGGCACATGCACAAACACACACCTCTGAACTGTAAATGATCAGGCATAAAAACCCAGCATAAAGAACTGTGGGTAGGCCAACCATAATAATCTGGAAAATGAATGAAAAAACTGGATTACAATCCTTGTGACACATGCTGTGTGCTGCACGCTCCCTGGCCTGGGTCATCCTCTATAATATCACAACACAGAAGGATGGAGGATGCACAGGATTAGTTACAGCTACAGCAGTTGTAGAGTAAAAACCTATGGTGATTTCTGGACCGGAACAAGGCCTTCTTTTAAAGCCATTGTGTAATTGAACTCGGAGTTCCAGCGACCACTCTATTCCAACACAGTGACTATAAACTAACTAACTAACTAACACTAAGGACTGGCTTCTCGGACACAGATTAAGCCTGACCATGCTTTTTAGTCCAGGACTAGGTTTAAAGGAGCGTTTCCCAAACTCAGTCCTCGGGATCCCAAGGGCTCCACGTTTTGTTTTTTGCCCTTACACTACACAGCTGATTCAAATGATCAAAGCTAGATGATTAGTTGATTATTTAAATCAGCTGTGTAGTGTTAGGGTAAAAACCAAAGCATGCATTGAAGAAGCATTTACTTACTGTGCTTGAGTCATGTGTTGGTTGTTCCATGTATTCAATGTGTTTATTGTAAAGCTGCTGCGGAAGACTCGTCTCAGATAAATGACTAGAAGGGAAATATAAAGGCTACTGAGCATTTTAGAAGTCTGAGGGGTTTAGACCCTACTGAGGAACTGAACACTGCATCGCCTTAACAATGCAACTGGGTCAGAGGAATCATCAGATAGTGGTGTGTGAACCAACACACAGTAAAGTATCATCAGATGACTCACATAAACTCACACTGGGATAATCACCCCTTACGGACGCGAACGTACACACACACACACACACACGCTGCATTGACGGGAGTAGACTGCAAAACCAACCCTAGGCTCATTTCTCAGTCCTCACCTACCTCATCCCCTTTCTGTATCTGATCCGGTCACACAATCACTCCTTCTGTTGTAGACCTGGAGTCACCGTGGGCTATTGGGTTGACCACCATTAGGTGTACCAGACAACTCTGTGGTCTATTCATTTCTCTGAGAGCCCATTGTTTTCAAACACATCAGATGACACCTCAGGCCTCTCTGTGGACAGTTCCATAATGGGCTAAAACTTAGCATACCAACAGTTGAAAAACAGTCATAAAGAAATCACCTGATTGATATTCAGGGTATTCTAACCAAATCCAATACCACTTAGGCCTACACATCTACTACAAAGAAAGTCATGGGAATAAAGTCAATCGAACTTGACACAAATGTAGTGAACGGAGACAGTGCAACACCACAACCAAAGTTCCCTCTAGGAAAAATAAAGATAGTCTATTCTATAGAAAAAAAGCTCCCTTGAAGGCAAATGTAAAAAAAGATTTAACAAAAAGAAAAAAGAAAGTTAGAGGGAGATAAGTGTTTACTAATTGGTTTATTTTCCTCTGTCTTTATTAATACAAAACATAGAAACACATCATTTTCACATAGGTTGATGTTGGGAGGGGTGCTGGAGATGAAGAATATGAAGTAGAATTGTTGTTACATTTCCCTTTAACATAGCCTATAATTCAGCCATTGCTGAATCCTCAACATGGTGTGTGTGAAATAAATAACTAACTATCCTGACTTATCAAAGAGTTGACAGGACCCTGTACTTTCAAGGGCTGAGGGCTCCAGAGGTTGAATATACACACCAGCTGGGCTGATCTATAAAGGCGTCTCGCTACGGAGGTGCCAGTCAGAGCTAATACATTCAGAGAGAGATTCCCTCCTTTATTTCCTCTTCTATCCCCTCTTTTCTCTAACCATTCACACCATTCTGTAGTTCTATTCCGTAATCTGTCAGTCCAGGCACCAGACAGTAACGGGTCGTTCCCGGTTTGTCCCACAGACACTTGTGGATAGACAACGTCCATACAACACAGCCTGTGTGTCTGTGGATGGGGCACAGACTGTCCCTGTCTCTGTGCCCCTAATGCTCCCAGGCCCTCAGCTAATGTACCCCACCATTGTGTGGAGAGTTGAAAGCTCAATTAGACAAATGTAGTATTATCATGAAACTGACAGCTAGGATACTCCTAGGCTATTTATTTACAAATATACTGAGGATAAGAAAATATGGGCATAAGTCTCCTTTCTCATGTATTCTGATGTAAAAGACTATCGACTAATGAAAATAGATCCACCTCAGTGAAATGAAACAACAATAATAGCTTCTACTCAGCTCAATTCCAATGCCTTCCAGTTCATTTGTGTATGACATGTCAATACATTGATAGCAAATCCTTGCTTTTCTGCAGAGTGCAATTCAACAGAAATTATTCACACATAAGCACAACATTACTGACATACATTCATAATGACACTATACACGAAAAAACGAAACAAACAACAAATATTATTGTTGGTAAAAATATATTTTCAAAGAACAAAGATGCAGTAAAAATTTCAAGGGAGCTTTAGGTCGCAAATAAGGGGAGATTTAGGGAAATTCACAAACCTTCTCCAGCTTTTCAAAGTGCTCCCGCAGGAATTTCATAGGACGCTCAGGCTTGGCGATGCACAGGTTGACAATGCACTCTTTGAGGATCTGCTGGATGTTGTGCTTCTGCACGAACACTTCACAGCCCTTCAGACTCTCGTCTTCTTCCAGATTAGGGGAGGAGGAGGTGGCCATGTTATTTATCTGGTTTATCTGCAGAGGGGGAGAGGAGGGGTGGTTGAGGAGAGAGGAGATGAAGGGAGAAGAGGAAGGGAGAAGAGAGGGGAGGTGGTGAGAGGAGAGGTGGAAAGAGGAGAGGAGGGAAGAGCAGGGGAGGTTGAGGAGAGAGCAGACACAGGAAGAAGAGGAGAGAAGAGGAAGGGGTGGGGAGGGGGAGACGAGAGGTGGAAAGAGGAGGAGGGGAGAGGGGAAAAGAGGAGAAGATGAGAAGAGTTGAGTAGAGGAGAGGAGGAGTGGAGGGAAGAAGAGGAAACGATGAAGAGGAGAAGAGAAGGAGAGAGAGATATAAAGAGAGAAAAAAAGAGAGTGAGAGAAAGAAGAGTAGGGGAGAAGAGGAGAGGTTGTCAGAATGAGGAGAAATATCAGCCCCTGGTTGTTTTTGTGTCTATCTCGGTCAGTTTTTCTTTAAATGTGATAGGGGCTGGATCTCCAAACTACAATAGACAAAGGCCTATTAATTAATAAGGGTTGTTGATGACCACAGACACTTAGCCTACTAGATTATCAAAGCAATACCTTGACATAATCAAATCATACTTCAGTACCTGTTGCAGGTGTAATGCATAGCTACTTACAGTCACACTATCTAGAGGAGCATATTGTTTATTGTCACCTCAATCTATTTCCACCGTTACATAGCCTAGCCCACATCAGCAACACTGTCAAATAAAGGATGCATTCTCAAATCATGTGGTTTTTAAACTATGTAATATCTTCTGACAACAAGGTAGTCTGTAATGGAATAATATGTAAAGACAGTCAGATTAGGGACAGAGATAGCTATACAAAGCCTCCGCAAATTCACTTCCGCTATTTAAATTACAAGGAAACATCACGGTTGATGTGTTACTGTAGTTAGCCTCTGAAACTAGCTACTACATAGCTGGCTAGCAAGCTTAAAACTAAAACTAAGTAGGCTAAGGTTAGCTAGCTATCATAAACCCATAAACTCCATATTTCCATGGAAGATGACTGTAAGGCAGCTAGCTTATCATTGGCCTCAATGTCTAACATTTAAAATTGGCAAGCTAGCTATTATATCATTTTCTGTGAAAATCAAATGTTTCCTAAGTAGCATTACTAGAGCACCTGTTTAAGTGTTTCCGGGCACGAGTCTATCTTTCATGTCTCTCACATAAGATGACAACCAAATCACAACCATGGCTAAACAAAAAGCAATATTCAAGCCTAGTTGCATATGCTGATAAATACGTCAACACGTTGAGGTTTTGCCAGATAAGATATTCGTTGTGCCATTCAGTTTCTTACCGTTATTTTCCGGGGATGCTCAGAGGTTCTTGGCTACGGATGTTGTTTGCAAGGTAGGCTACTCTGTAGCTAGAGAAGATGCTCTGCCGCTGCTCGGTTGCTTCTTTCGCTGGGGCTCGCTCTGCGTCTGTCTCAATGACGTCAATCTGTCACTTTTTATTCAGCCGCAAAGCAACTGAATAAAGAGGCCAGCAACAAGCTTACAATCCTTTCACTCATTTCAAATGTTTAAATAATGATGTGCCGTGGCGTTCCTTATGTGGATGTCCACATCATCATGTCATGTTCTCAATACACCAGTTTCATAAGAAGAGGGCATGTGTTTGTTTGTTTTTCTCAGCAGTATCAGACAGAGAAACGGTTATCTGACAGACGACACTGACAGACCTGACCTGCTCCTGACCTGCTCATGCAGAGAAAGCACCAAATTACAATTTTCTGCGCATTTGTTAAAAGGCTTAGTTATGAGGCTGTGATACAAAGTCCATCATTGGGCTCTGCCAAGTTGTGTTACTGACAGACTTAATAAAATATCATAATCCTAACCTAAAGAAGAATGTGATATGAAAGCACAATATTTCAACTCTGTTATACTACAGTTATTATATTGTTATAGTATAAGTGATACTATTTATATTATAAGATATATCTATTTCATCATGCTATTCAAAATACACATCAATGACTCTCTGTAATAAAAATACATTATGTCAAATCTTTATTCCATATATGTAGATTCATTTCCACTGCATTGCATGAAACTGCGTAGCTGTCAATAAAGTTTTCAATGTTTGAATTAGAGTTATCGTAAAGCAAGTATGTTTGTCTCAACGCTGATCGTTGCCATATCAACAGTGAAAATGGCAACAACTATGGCGGCCGGAGAAGAACGTGCTGCTTCTGAAGTTTTGAGAGCGCTTGCTCGACATCTAAACTGTCTCAACGAAGACAGCAAAACCACAAGAAAACGAGCGCTTGAAGCAATCAAAAGAGAAACTATTGATAAAGGGCTTTCGAGCGGCGTGTTGCAGGAGATTTTCACGTGTCTGCTGAAGTCGCTCCTGAAATGCCTGTCAGATCCTATGGAAAGATGCAGAGAGACTGCCATACACATGCTTGGAGATTTTATTCGGTGTGTTCCTCAACCGGAGGATTCGTTGCCTTATCTCATGCCCGCTTTGACGCAGCGGCTCGGCGGGAAAGAGATCCTGGAGCCCGCGGAGGAACTTAGGCTGTCCATGGTGGAGGTTCTGACTCTCACAGTAGAGGTGTGTGGCAGGCACCTAGCTCCCTACCTCGACGATATGATGAAGATATTGCAGAGAACTATTGTCGACCCTTTCCCAGACGTCAAAAGGGAGAGTTGCAAATGCACTGTTCATTTTGCAAAAAGTGTACCAGGTAAGATGGTTGAGAATATAATGTGTGTATTCTTGTTAGCCCACACATTAGGCTAACTAGTTAGTTAGCTAGTTATCTTATAGGGTTGCCATGGTTGCACATTGTATGGACACCTGACCAAGCTGTGTCAGAGTGGTTGTTTTTTGTGGCTATAAGCTCTACCAGGTTGTCATTTAATATAAATATGAATTATTAATTAAGTTAATTGAAATAAAGACAATGGGACAAAAACAATCATTTGTTTCTCTGTGATTTGCATGCCCTACAGAGCTAGCTATGTATGGTCTCTCTGAATACATGTATAACCATTGAATGTATTGATAAGATTCAGGAAATCGTACCCTAATTTATAATGTGGCATGAAGTGACAGTCACCTTGCATTCATCTTGTTTGAAATGCTTCTCTCTCTATCCCCAGAACATTTCCACATGCAGGCAGAGAGCCTGGTCAAGCCACTGATGCAGACCGTCTCTCATCAGCATTCCCGTGTGCGTGTGTCCACCATCGAGGCCACTGGAGCGGTCATCCAGTACGGCACGGGGAAGAATGTGGACGATGTGCTCTCTCACCTGGCACAGAGGCTGTTTGACGACTCACCACAGGTTGGCTCTGTCAAATCTGGCAGATAATTCTCAAATACTCCTAGTGACATTTAGTGTTAATGATTAGACTAATTCTGTTATTACTGAGTTAATCTAGATTCTTATTTTCCTTGTTAGATAAATGTGGGATAAATGTTTGTCTTACCAAAATAAACAAACCGATCAATCTGATCAATCCAACATATTAATAAAGGCTGCTTTTCTTTTACACCAACAGTTACTGCAGTGGTTCCCAAACTGGGGGGCACATGAGGGGTCGGCGGGGGTCCTCCCCCGCCCTCCAATTTAAAAAATATATATATTTAGCTTCTACACCTGCAATGCTTGCTGTTTGGGGTTTTAGGCTGGGTTTCTGTACAGCACTTTGAGATATCAGCTGATGTACGAAGGACTATATAAATACATTTGATTTGATATATACAGTGGGGCAAAAAAGTATTTAGTCAGCCACCAATTGTGCAAGTTTTCCCACTTAAAAAGATGAGAGAGGCCTGTCATTTTCATCATAGGTACACTTCAACTATGACAGACAAAATGAGAAAAAAAATCCAGAAAATCACATTGTAGGATTTTTTATGAATTTAATTAGCAAATTATGGTGGAAAATAAGTATTTGGTCACCTACAAACAAGCAAGATTTCTGGCTCTCACAGACCTGTACCTTCTTCTTTAAGAGGCTCCTCTGTCCTCCACTTGTTACCTGTATTAATGGCACCTGTTTGAACTTGTTATCAGTATAAAATACACCTGTCCACAACACTCCAAACTCCACTATGGCCAAGACCAAAGAGCTGTCAAAGGACACCAGAAACAAAATTGTAGACCTGCACCAGGCTGGGAAGACTGAATTTGCAATAGGTAAGCAGCTTGGTTTGAAGAAATCAACTGTGGGAGCAATTATTAGGAAATGGAAGACATACAAGACCACTGATAATCTCCCTCGATCTGGGGCTCCACGCAAGATCTCCCCCCGTGGAGTCAAAATGATCACAAGAACGGTGAGCAAAAATCCCAGAACCACACGGGGGGACCTAGTGAATGACCTGCAGAGAGCTGGGACCAAAGTAACAAAGCCTACCATCAATAACACACTACGCCGCCAGGGACTCGAATCCTGCAGTGCCAGACGTGTCCCCCTGCTTAAGCCAGTATATGTCCAGGCCCGTCTGAAGTTTGCTAGAGAGCATTTGGATGATCCAGAAGAAGATTGGGAGAATGTCATATGGTCAGATGAAACCAAAATATAACTTTTTGGTAAAAACTCAACTCGTCGTGTTTGGAGGACAAAGAATGCTGAGTTGCTTCCAAAGAACACCATACCTACTGTGAAGCATGGGGGGGGAAACATCATGCTTTGGGGCTGTCTTTCTGCAAAGGGATCAGGACGACTGATCCGTGTAAAGGAAAGAATGAATGGGGCCATGTATCGTGAGATTTTGAGTGAAAACCTCCTTTCATCAGCAAGGGCATTGAAGATGAAACGTGACTGGGTCTTTCAGCATGACAATGATCCCAAACACACCGCCCGGGCAACAAAGGAGTGGCTTCGTAAGAAGCATTTCAAGGTCCTGGAGTGGCCTAGCCAGTCTCCAGATCTCAACCCCATAGAAAATCTTTGGAGGAAGTTGAAAGTCCCAAACCAAAACATCACTGCTCTAGAGGAGATCTGCATGGAGGAATGGGCCAAAATACCAGCAACAGTGTGTGAAAACCTTGTGAAGACTTACAGAAAACGTTTGACCTCTGTCGTTGCCAACAAAGGGTATATTACAAAGTATTGAGATAAACTGTTGTTATTGACCAAATACTTCTTTTCCACCATAATTTGCAAATAAATTCATAAAAAATCCTACAATGTGATGTTCTGGATTTTTTTGTCTGTCATAGTTGAAGTGTACCTATGATGAAAATTACAGGCCTCTCTCATCTTTTTAAGTGGGAGAACTTGCACAATTGATGGCTGACTAAATGCTTTTTTGCCCCACTGTATATAAATATATATATATATGTATTTGGATTTTTTTTAAAGCCGGCTTTAAACTTACACTTGAAAGTTGTAACAGTAGAATGCACAAGGTACATTTTTGAAATTGGGTAGTGCATCATCAGTTCCTCTTGTCATGTTAGTCATTGCATAACTTAGAGCTATTTATAACTTGTCAGAAATATCCAGATCAACTTGCCCAACGTTTTTTATTTAGCTTTTTTAGCCCATTGATATTGTTGTCATTTTTTTGTCACTCAAATATCACATGAATACACATTAGACATGGCAGAATGTATAGAATTGCAAGAACATTTGCTTTAAACCTGCAACATTTTCTTTGCACCCCATGACAAAATGTGTATCATTGTAGGAAATAAGCTTTAAACCTGCAACATTTTCTACACCAACATGGGGGGTGTTAACAGTTTGTGTCATGAACAGTACCTGTGTCTATAGAAATAGATGTGGTGTCTGCGCAGGGGGGCTCGGGATGTTCCCCAAGGCTGGAAGGGAGGCACAGAGTGAAACACTTTGAGAACCCCTTAATTACTACAGTACCATACAAGGTGTTTTCCTCACTTAAGAAACTATGTTTTGTTTCATCCCATTTCTCTCTCCTCCAGGTGAGAAAAGCTGTGACTGTGGTTGTTGGTGACTGGCTGCTCCACCTGCGAGACAGATACTCCTACTTCCACAAGCTCATCCCCCTCCTACTGAGCAGCCTCAGCGATGACATCCCAGAGATAAGGTACCTATTATATAGGGCTGAATTGACTGCAATTTCAATTTCGGATTGAAGGCCGTCAATTCAGGAAGTGATTTTAATTCAAAATTCAATTTGTTTTAAACTTTTGAAATAAATAGCTCCTAATCCTTGAAAATAGATGCCGTTTTTTCCAATTTTGAATTGTAATTTGAGTTTACTTCCTGAATTGACCGCCTTTAATTCAAAAGACTGACCCAGTCCTTAACCACCCTGCCTTTGATACCAACCATTCACTCACTCTGTCAGACCTAGGAAATATGCAGCCACAAATACACACATATTGTATCTGCTTTGCTTGTGCAGATTACTGTAGATACCTACTTATACAGTAGGTTTGGTGTGATAGAGGGAATAGTAGCAGCCAACAAGGCTGGGCTTTTGTGTTTGTACATTGCGTGGTTATGGCATGGGTTTGAATCCTGGGTCTGCCGTGGCAGGGATGGACATGCATTATCATTATTTGTCTCTCTCCCTTCTAGTCAACGAGCTGCTGACCTGTGGAGGCAGACAGGCGCTCTGTGGGAGCAGGAGAATGAGGATGACCTGAAGGACAAGATGGACTTCCTCCTGACCCCACCTGACCTCTACCCTGCTGGAGGTGAGTTAACTCCATCACTACTACTGCAGAGAGATGAAACAATGTACCATTTAAAAAAAAAAAAAAATTTTTTACCCATTTTTCTCCCCAATTTCGTGGTATCCAATTGGTAGTTACAGTCTTGTCTCATCGGTGCAACCCCCGTACAGACTCGAGAGAGAGAGAGAGGCGAAGGTCGAGAGCCGTGCATCTTCCGAAACACAACCCAACCAAGCCGCACTGCTTCTTGACAGAATGCCCACTTAACCCGGAAGCCAGCCGCACCAATGTGTCGGCGGAAACACAGTACACCCGGCGACCGTGTCAGCGTGCATTGGGCCCGGTCCGCCACAGGAGTCACTAGTACCCGATGGGACAAGGACATTCCTGCTGGTCAAACTCTCCCCGAACCCGGACGACAATTGTGCGCCGCCCCATGGGTCTCCCGGTAGCGGCCGGCTATGACAGAGCCTGGACTCTAACCCAGAATCTCTAGTGACACACCTAGCACTGCGATGCAGTGCCTTAGACCACTGCACCACCCGGAGGCCCGAAACAACAATGTACCATTGTGCCGCTCAATTGACATAGAAAGTGAATACAGGATCTTTGGTTGGTGCAAAAAAAAAAGTATTTACAGGGTTAAGTTTCTCACACAAAGAAGGCAGAAAGAAATATATTGGATTTTGTCTCCTGCAGAGAGATACAAGGCCTTCAGTGAATGTAGCCCATTGAGGAAAGGTTAGTTAGTTACTGTCCCATGTAGTGTGTTGTCTTGATTACAATAATGAAGAAGAAAGTTGATCAGTGCATTGATACAGCCTGAAGAACATCAGCCAGTGTAAACCGTGTGATTTGTTGTTGTGGCCTTCTCTGTACAGCCACCTCCTCCTCCACCGATCTAGTTATGTGCTCCTTCCTCTGAAAGTAGGTCAGACGCAGCGTGGGGTTCAGCTGCCTTTATTCATAAGAACTGTCTTCTGAGGGCATGATGTATCTGAGGGCATGATTGACGTCAGAGCAGTCTGGGCATGGAGAGAGGGCTGTAGGGGCTGGGGAGGTGATCCATCTAGCCTACCTATCCATCCCCAATATGCTTCATTTCTTCAGTTGTACTTCTGCTTGTTGTAGTATAGCAGGATTCTCACACTCCTGTCTGTGTGTCCTAGTTGCTGTAACCTGAAATACAAACTGATACCATGGTGAAATGGAGCATGTCAGTTTGAATTCCAAGCTATAGACATCATACTCATCTTCTGCAGCTCTGTGCGTGGGAGAATTTGCTCTTGTCTTGCATTGATTTAATTGTAATATTTTTTATACGTGACTCTTTAAATATTCAGTTATTCACATCATGGGGTCTTAATTATATTTTAATCAAGGGAAAGAAGGGAACAGGATTTTGTTTTAGCTTTGTTGGGACTAGGTTTGAAAGGATTGTTTTACTTTATATAACATTAGTTTCCTGTATTAAGAAGTACTGTCTTCTTGTCTGTCTTTGAGCAGACAACTTTTATACAAATCCTTGAATTATTCCTTTAGATTTGGCCGAACTAAAAAAATGAATACATATGAGCTACAAACATAAACCAACTATGCTTGCCCTTTTCCCCAAGACTGATTAGTCATGGTGGAGTTCCACACCTCCATATATTACTCATCTCTATTGGCCTGCGGGTTACGTATTCTACAGGTTATGTCATTAGATCTGCTCTGTCAATCATACAAGGCTCTCATATGACAGGGCTTGACTAATAGCCAATTATTGTCAGCACTCTGCCCCCTAACACCCTCATTACTAAGACTGACTTGTGGATGTGGTGTGCAGGCCGGGTGGAGACTAGAGGGGTTTTCTGCAGGGCTGGTGCCCACCTCCCCCTACTCTCTCTCACACACACACTTTCTCTCTCTCTCCCCCTACTCTCTCTCTCACACACTTTCACACACACACTTTCTCTCTCTCTCACACACACACACACACACACACGTGCGTCCTGCAGGGCTGTTGCCCACCTCCCCCTACTTCCCTTTTACACACATATGCACGCGCACACACTCACTCTCTTTCTGGCACAAACACACACTCACGACTACCCCACTCACGCACCACCCCACCCCTGTGTGAGAAGCTGGAAGGGCAGGCCATTGGAGGGACAACACCCAGCCTGTGTTGCCTCCCCAAGTGCTTATTACCACCTATTAATAATGTCTGTCAGCACTGTAGTGAGGAATGAGGAAGCCCTTCATCTCTTCATATCCCTGCTGGGTTCAGGAAGGAGAGGTGATGTCCTGTCTGTCCTGTCTGACTTTCCATCCCAGTCAGCAGGTGAAGACAGACAGCAGGCCTTTATCTAGAGCAGCAACCCTGCCGTTTTCCTCCTGACCTGATTTCACTTTATTTGACTATTTGCTACACTGGGAAGGCAGTTTGTTTCTATGACGTTCACACGCACTCACCACATTAGCCTGGTCCCAGATCAGTTTATGTCAAGATGTGACGATGAGTATGTCTACATGCACACTAATAATTTGATATTAATCTGGTTATGGCAGTAGGCTGAGTATGGCATTAGTAATGGCAATTATAAGCACCTTACTCTACTTATCTTAATCGGCGCACGGTCAACATGGAAGTAAGCATACGCTGATGAGAATACCTGGTTTTCTGAGCAATCTTTAGAATTCTGAGGACATGTAAAGGCCTTCATCAGAGTTTTACAGCAGTGTATTAGATCTGAGCGTACTAGTACGAGCAGTGCAAGCTTTTATCTTTTGCGCTAGTGAAGTGAGTTTGGAAAAACTGAAAATATGCATCTTCGAAAGTAGTTTTCCCACTAACGTTGTATGTCTGAATTCAGAATCAAATAGGAATCACAAAAATAACATGGTCGCTGTGGTAGAAAGTTTATTTTGATGGGCCATTTTCTGCATTTATCTGAGTGCCATCAGGTAGCCTGATTTCAGATGTATCCATGTAAACAGGATTATTAGGGACATTGTTCTTCTTGCAAAGCATGTCAATATTTAAACGGAGCTATTATATTGATCTGACTTCACAATAATCCTATTTTTGTGTGCATGTAACCGTACTCAATGACCCTAAGAGTTGGCCAGATGACTCAAACAGATATGGGACCAGGCAACAACCTGTGGTTGAAGTGTGTGCACTGCATCTAATCAGGTCTCTCGCCTCTTAAAAGATGGTTGAATTTCAATGGGATCGCCTGTATTCATGAAGGATAAATGATTCCACTGTCCTAATCTCACCTTGTTAATGTTTTACTCCCCCTCTATATGTCGGTCCATTGATTTATTCCATAGGAGTATGTTGATTGGTACTAAGTTAATGATAACAATTCAATTAAGGGTGATGATGACAATGATGAAGGGTTTATGAAAAGGGAAGTTCCACTATGCAGGTGCAGTGGCTTTAACCCAGTGTCTGACAGGCTGCAGTAATAATGACAGGCTGCCTCAGATATACTGTAGGAAGGTGCTGCTGCGATGGCGGGGGTAGATAACCCAGGTCCGGGGCTAAGGATGAGTTTGAACGTGAACATGACCGTGAACATGAACGTGATCACCCTGGTTGCTGGCCATAGGTAGGCTAAGTGTTGGGTACCCATATGTGTCCTGGGTTATGTTCATCAGGGAATGAAACATTAAACATTTTGCAACTGATAATGGTAAATGGCTGTTTCTTATTGGACTAGTCCGTTTCTGTTTTAGTCAGTTTTCATCCGTTTGGTGCCTAATGAACATGACCGTTTGGTTGTGTAGTAGAGGTCGACCGATTAATCGGAATGGCCGATTAATTAGGGCCGATTTCAAGTTTTCATAACAATCGGAAATCAGTATTTTTGGAGACCGATTTGGCCAAATGTTTTTTTCTTTTTTTTCCTTTTTTTTTTACACCTTTATTGAATCTTTATTTAACTCAGCAAGTCGGTTAAGAACACATTCTTATTTTCAATGACGGCCTAGGAACGGTGGGTTAACTGCCTTGTTCAGGGGTAGAACGACAGATTTTTACCTTGTCAACTCAGGGATTCAATCTTGCAACCTTACAGTTAAAATAGGTGTTCATTCAGTATTGTTGTAATTGTCATTATTACAAAAACATTTTTTTTTTATCGGCCAATTTAATCTGTATCGTTTTTTGGGGGGTGGGGGGAATCCTCCAATAATCGGTATCGGCGTTGAAAAATCCTAATCGGTCGACCTCTATTGTGTAGTGCAGATCTGGGTCAGTCTCCAGCTCCACACAGTGATAATGCTGATGGATACTGGATGAGTCTCTCTCCCTGCCAGTCATAAATCCAACACGGCCCCCTCCTGTCTGAAAAGGTCAGTGTCAGACAACTGGGACACAACCAGAAACGGCTTGTCTTGTCCTGTGTGATTCTGTAGGATTGATCACCCTCTTCCCCTCTCATTAGCAGCCTGCAAAAGAGAAATAGAAAGAGAGGGAGACCTGTTCATGAGGGAGGGAGACCCGCTCATAGGCTACTGAAGGAAGGTGGGAGAGCGGGAAGGCGGGGGAGAGGGGGGGAGAGGGATGAAGCATGTGGAGGCTATTAATTAAAAATGTGTTCCACTTGCTCTGACAAGTCCCACGGAGAGGAAATCTCAATCATAAAACCAAAATGTACATGTCTGGAAAATGGGACTTAGAGTTTAGAGTAAGATGCAGTCCTCTCTCTTCATCAGCAGTATCACTGTGACAGCAGAAAACACCCGACAAATGATGTTCCCTTCTTGCCTACCGAAGTGTTTTGTTGAAAATAAATCTTGTAAAATGCTCCATCAGCAAAACTGGGCCAGGGGGCTATGGAACAGTTGTTCTGTCTCTGTTTCACAGTTCGAAATGGGAGAACACAGTTACAACACAATTAACTTATTAGCACTTGTAGATGGAGATTTATAGGCTGCGTTTACACAGGCAGCCCAATTCTGATCTTTTGCCAAATTATTGGTCTTTTGAACCAATCATTCAGTTCAGATCTTTTGCAGATCTAATTGGTGCAAACAGAGCCTTAGATGTAAATCTTAATTGGTCCATTTGTGTGCTTTTTAGTAGGCTAATGCATGTTGGCATATTCATGCACTTTCTAACCCCCCCCCACCACCTCTCTACTCCCCCCAGTGGCGCGTCCGGGCCTGGGCTGCAGGGAGCTGGTGGTGAGGAACCTGTCCAACCTGCTGCCGGCGTTGGCTCGCGACGTGGTTGACTGGGTGGCGGGCACGCGGGTCAAGACGGCCCAGCTGCTGTATGCTCTGCTGCTGCACGCTGAGGACCACTGCACCCAGCACCTGCAGTTGCTGCTCTCCACGCTGTACCACGCCTGCAACGACCCCGAGAGCGACGTGGTCACCAACGTGAGTGGTCGACACATAGAGACACATGCTATCACTGCGTGTTCTATGTAATCCAATGGGACGTCCCTACACCATTGGAAATTAAATGTAAAATGGTTAAGGTAGGGGTTAAGGTTTGGATTTAGGATAGGGACGTCCTAATGATTCTGGATAGCACTGACCGTTATCTCATCCTAGGGGGGGTAGTCAGGTCAGGAAGGGGTAGTCCTAATGGTTGGATGATAGTTGTAGTCCTAATGGTTGGATGAGAGTGGTGGGATGGTATGGTTGGATGATAGTGGTTGGTCTAATGGTTGGATGATAGTCGTAGTCCTAATGGTTGGATGAGAGTGGTGGGATGATGTGGTTGGTCTAATGGTTGGATGATAGTGGTAGGTCTAATGGTTGGATCATAGTGGAAGGCCTAATGGTTGGATGATAGTGGTTAGATGATAGTGGTAGGTCTATTGGTTGGATGAGAGTGGTGGGATGGTAGTGGTAGGTCTAATGGTTGGATGATAGTGGTAGGTCTAATGGTTGGATGGTAGTGGTAGGTCTAATGGTTGGATGATAGTGGTAGGTCTAATGGTTGGATGGTAGTGGTAGGTCTAATGGTTGGATGGTAGTGGTAGGTCTAATGGTTGGATGGTAGTGGTAGGTCTAATGGTTGGATGATAGTGGTAGGTCTAATGGTTGGATGATAGTGGTAGGTCTAATGGTTGGATGATAGTGGTAGGTCTAATGGTTGGATGATAGTGGTAGGTCTAATGGTTGGATGATAGTGGTAGGTCTAATGGTTGGATGATAGTGGTAGGTCTAATGGTTGGATGATAGTGGTAGGCCTAATGGTTGGATGATAGTGGTAGGCCTAATGGTTGGATGATAGTGGGCCTAATGGTTGGATCTAATGGTTGGATGATAGTGGTAGGCCTAATGGTTGGATGATAGTGGTAGGTTTAATGGTTGGATGATAGTGGTAGGTCTAATGGTTGGATGATAGTGGTAGGTCTAATGGTTGGATGATAGTGGTAGGCCTAATGGTTGGATGATAGTGGTAGGTCTAATGGTTGGATGATAGTGGTAGGCCTAATGGTTGGATGATAGTGGTAGGTCTAATGGTTGGATGATAGTGTTGCTATTGCAGCTGGTGAGCTCTTTCTTGGATCTTGTCTCTCTTGTTAAACATATAGACTAACCTGGATGAATAAAGGTTAAATCACTGTTAAATAAAGAAGATAATGGTAGATATCTGCTCTACAGGTCCAATATACAGTACCTGTGTGTTGGCTACTTCAGTTCATCACTTGACAGATCTTTGTGAAACAAGCCGTAGACTGATGCACCATTTTAACAAACTGCTCACAGTACTAATGGCCTTCCTTCCTTCAAGTTATTTCCGTTATTGTCATGCTCATGGCCAATTTCCATTGACATTCTTTCCACCCAGAATAGATGTTTCAGAGCTGCTGTAGTGAATGGCTTGATCTTGATGGTCATGTCATGAGAGGACACACCTGCTGGCCTTAGAATAGACAGCAGTGAATGGTGATATATGTGTCTTATAGCCCTGAGACAGTTAGGCTGGGCTGGCCTACGGACTTGGGATGCACCTGCCCCAAGAGGAAGCATTTGATGGTTCCCCTGATCCACTGGCTGATAATGGATTATGAATTACGTTCTCTTCTGTGGTCTTCTGTTATGTTGAATTCTTTCTTTTGTCCTCTTTCTTTCTCTCTTATTGTCTCTTTCTCTCTAGTATTGGTCTCTGCTCTCTCGCTAATCTTTGCTCTATCAATTCAATGTGTTTTATTGGCGTGAAATACACTCTGTAATATTGGCAAATCATTCCATAAACTATAGTATCCCCTGTCTCTCTCTGCAGTGTCTGAGGTCTGCCAAGCTGCTGGGGACCTTTGTCAGCCCTGAGGTCTTCCTCAAGCTGCTCCTGGTCCACTTGGAGACCCCTTCCTCCTCCTCCTCCCCCCACACCACCCTCATGGTCCTGGCTGCCGTGCTGGGGGGCTGCTCCGGGGAGCTCTTGAAACCACACCTCCAGAAGATCGCTGATACGCTGGTCCAACCAGACGTCTGCCAGGAGTACCAGCAGGTGAGTCTGTGACCCTTGACCTATGGGTATGACCTATGGATATGACCTATGGGCTGGGAATTGGGGGGGAAAGGTAAATGTCATAACTACTGGTCCAGGATCAGATCATTATCCACATGAATGGTCTGTGGTTAGGGGTAACTTATGATAGTTCACATCTCAATGAGATGTTTCCTCTGTTATATTTGAGTCTCCAGCCAGGTCTGGTGAAGTTGGCATATAGACCGAGAGATGAAACAGTACCCTTTCTGAGGCACTTCGTTTTCACCCTAAAACTGTTTACAGTGAAAGGTTCCATAAAGTAAAAGATTATTAAGATAAGATGCATTTTTTTCTATCAAGACTGTTGTGAAATCTTTTATAGGGATAACTGTACTGTGAGGTCAGGGGGTTCACCTTGGAGTACATCACAAAATACTGACTCCACTAACGGCCACTGAGCAAGGCACATGTTGTTTTCACCAATCTTTCATTTAATTTCAACTGCTAGAGTCCTCTCGTAACCCTAAACCAACGAGACAGACACAAGCGGGGAGAGAGGGAGACACACAGGCGGGGAGAGAGGGAGACACACAGGCGGGGAGAGAGGGAGACACACAGGCGGGGAGAGAGGGAGACACACAGGCGGGGAGAGAGGGAGACACACAGGCGGGGAGAGAGGGAGACTGGGAGAGAGGGAGACAAACAGGCGGGGAGAGAGGGAGACACACAGGCAGGCGGGGGGGGAGAGAGAGGGAGACACACAGGGGGGAGAGAGGGAGACACACAGGCAGGAGAGAGGGAGACACAGGGGGAGAGGGAGACACACAGGCGGGGAGAGACGGGGAGACACACAGGCGGGGAGAGAGGGAGACACAGGGAGAGAGGGAGACAAACAGGCGGGGGGAGAGAGGGAGACACACAGGCGGGGAGAGAGGGGGAGAGAGACACACAGGCGGGGAGAGAGGGAGACACACAGGCGGGGAGAGAGGGAGACACACAGGCGGGGAGAGAGGGAGACACAGGCGGGGAGAGGGGAGACACAGGCGGGGAGAGAGGAGACACACAGGCGGGGAGAGAGGGAGACACAGACGGGGGGGAGAGAGGGAGACACAGAGGGAGACACACAGGCGGGAGAGAGGGAGACACAGGCGGGGAGAGAGGGGAGACACAGGCGGGGAGAGAGGGAGACACAGGCGGGGAGAGAGGGAGACACAGACGGGGAGAGAGGGAGACACAGACGGGGAGAGAGGGAGACACAGGCGGGGAGAGAGGGAGACACAGGCGGGGAGAGAGGGAGACACACAGGCGGGGAGAGAGGAGACACAGGGGAGAGAGGGAGACACAGACGGGGAGAGAGGGAGAGACACAGAGAGAGGGAGACACAGGCGGGAGAGAGGGAGACGGGGAGAGACACAGAGAGGAGACACAGGCGGGGAGAGAGGGAGACACACAGGCGGGGAGAGAGGGAGACTGGGAGAGAGGGAGACACACAGGCGGGGAGAGAGGGAGACACACAGGCGGGGAGAGAGGGAGACACACAGGCGGGGAGAGAGGGAGACACACAGGCGGGGAGAGAGGGAGACACACAGGCGGGGAGAGAGGGAGACACACAGGCGGGGAGAGGGAGAGGGAGAGAGGGAGACACAGGCGGGGAGAGGGGAGACACACAGGCGGGGAGGGAGACTGGGAGAGAGGGAGACACACAGGCGGGGAGAGAGGGAGACACACAGGCGGGGAGAGAGGGAGACACACAGGCGGGGGGAGAGAGGGACACACAGGCGGGGAGAGAGGGAGACACAGGCGGGGAGAGAGGGAGAGACACAGGCGGGGAGAGAGGGAGACACACAGGCGGGGAGAGAGGGAGACACAGGGCGGGGAGAGACAACAGGGGGGAGAGAGGGAGACACACAGGCGGGGAGAGGAGACACAGAGGAGACACAGGCGGGGAGAGAGGGAGACACACAGGCGGGGAGAGAGGGAGACTGGGAGAGAGGGAGACACAGGCAGGCGGGGAGAGGGGAGAGGGGAGACACACAGGGGGGGAGAGGGAGACACACAGGGGGAGAGAGGGACACACAGGGCGGGGAGAGAGGGAGACACACAGGAGGGGAGAGAGAGGGAGACACACAGGCGGGGAGACACAGGCGGGAGAGGGGAGACACAGGCGGGGAGAGAGGGAGACACACAGGGGGGAGAGAGGGAGACACAGACGGGGAGAGAGGGAGACACAGGCGGGGAGAGAGGGAGACACAGGCGGGGAGAGAGGGAGGAGAGAGGAGACACAGGCGGGGAGAGAGGGAGACACAGAGAGAGGGAGAGACTGGGAGAGAGGGAGACACAGAGGCGGGAGAGAGGGAGACACAGACAGGGGAGAGAGGGAGAGGGACACAGGCGGGGAGAGAGGGAGGGGAGAGGCGGGGAGAGGAGACACACAGGCGGGGAGAGAGGGAGAGAGGGGAGACACAGGCGGGGAGAGAGGGAGACACACAGGCGGGGAGAGAGGAGACACAGGCAGGCGGGGGGAGAGAGGAGACACACAGGGGGGAGGGAGAGAGGGAGACACACAGGCGGGAGAGGGAGAGAGGAGACACACAGGCGGGGAGAGGGAGACACACAGGCGGGGAGAGAGAGGGGAGAGGGGAGACACACAGGCGGGGAGAGAGGGAGACACACAGGCGGGAGAGAGAGGGAGACACAGGGGAGAGAGGGAGACACACAGGCGGGGAGAGAGGGAGACACACAGGCGGGGAGAGAGGGAGACACACAGGCGGGGAGAGAGGGAGACACAGGCGGGGAGAGAGGGAGACACAGGCGGGGAGAGAGGGAGACACAGGCGGGGAGAGAGGGAGACACACAGGCGGGGAGAGAGGGAGACACACAGGCAGGGGGGAGAGAGGGAGACACAGGCGGGGAGAGAGGGAGACACACAGGCGGGGAGAGAGGGAGAGGGACACAGGAGACAGGGAGAGAGGGAGACACACAGGTGGGGAGAGAGGGAGACACACAGGTGGGGAGAGAGGGAGACACACAGGTGGGGAGAGAGGGAGACACACAGGTGGGGAGAGAGGGAGACACACAGGTGGGGAGAGAGGGAGACACACAGGGGGACGGGGAGAGAGGGAGACACACAGGCGGGGAGAGAGGGAGAGGGAGACACACAGGCGGGGAGAGAGGGAGACACACAGGGGGAGAGGGAGACACACAGGGGAGAGAGGGAGACACAGGCGGGGAGAGGGAGACACACAGGTGGGGAGACACACAGGCGGGAGAGGGGTGGGGAGAGGGGAGACACACAGGCGGGGAGAGAGGGAGACACAGGGAGAGAGGGAGACACACAGGCGGGGAGAGAGGGGAGACACACAGGCGGGAGAGAGGGAGACACACAGGCGGGGAGAGGGAGAGGAGGAGAGGGAGACACACAGGCGGGGAGAGAGGGGAGACAGAGGGGGGAGACACAGGCGGGGAGAGGGGAGACACAGGCGGGGAGAGAGGGAGACACACAGGCACACAGGGGAGAGAGGGAGACACACAGGAGGGAGAGAGAGGGGAGACACACAGGCGGGGAGAGGGAGGGGAGACACACAGGAGGACACAGGCGGGGAGAGAGGGAGACACGGGGAGAGAGGGAGACACACAGGCGGGGAGAGAGGGAGACACAGGCGGGGAGAGGGAGACACAGGCGGGGAGAGAGGGAGACACAGGCGGGAGAGAGGGGAGACACACAGGCGGGGAGAGAGGGGAGAGAGGGAGAGACTGGGAGAGGGAGACACACAGGCGGGGAGAGAGGGAGACACAGGGGGGAGGGAGAGGGAGACACACAGGCGGGGAGAGAGGGAGACACAGGCGGGGAGAGGGAGAGACACAGGCGGGAGAGGGAGAGGGGAGACACACAGGCGGGGAGAGAGGGAGACACAGGCGGGGAGAGAGGGAGACACACAGGGGGGAGAGAGGGAGACACACAGGCGGGGGAGAGAGGGAGACACAGGCGGGGGGGGGAGAGAGGGAGACACAGGTGGGGAGAGAGGGAGACACACACACAGGCAGGCGGGGAGAGAGGGAGACACAGGCGGGGAGAGACACAGGGAGACAGGGAGACACACAGGCGGGGAGAGAGGGAGACACACAGGCGGGGAGAGAGGGAGACACACAGGCGGGGAGAGAGGAGACACACAGGCGGGGAGAGAGGGAGACACAGGCGGGGAGAGGGAGACACAGGCAGGCGGGGGGAGAGAGGGAGACACAGGCGGGGAGAGAGACACAGGCGGGGAGACACAGGCGGGGAGAGAGGGAGACACAGGCGGGGAGAGAGGGAGACACAGGCGGGGAGAGAGGGAGACACACAGGCGGGGAGAGAGGGAGACACAGGCGGGGAGGCGGGGAGAGAGGGAGAGGCGGGGAGAGAGGAGACACAGGCGGGGAGAGGGGAGACACACAGGCGGGGGAGAGAGAGGGGAGAGACACAGGCGGGGGAGAGAGGGAGACACACAGGCGGGGAGAGAGGGAGACACACAGGCGGGGAGAGAGGAGACACACAGGTGGGGGAGGGGTGGGGAGAGAGAGGGAGACACACAGGTGGGGAGAGGGGCGGGGGACACACAGGTGGGAGAGAGGGAGACACACAGGTGGGGAGAGAGGGAGACACACAGGCGGGGAGAGAGGGAGACACAGGCAGGAGAGGGAGACGGGGGGAGAGAGGGAGACACACAGGCGGGGAGAGAGGGAGACACAGGCTGGGAGAGAGGGAGACACAGGCAGGAGGGAGACACACAGGCGGGGAGAGAGGGAGACACACAGGCGTGGGAGAGAGGGAGACACAGGCGGGGAGAGAGGGACACACAGGCGGGGAGAGAGAGACACAGGCGGGGAGAGAGGGAGACACAGGCGGGGGGACAGAGAGGGAGACACAGGCGGGGGGGAGAGAGGGAGACACAGGCGGGGAGGAGGGAGAGGGAGACACAGGCGGGGAGAGAGGGGAGACACACAGGCGGGGAGAGACACAGGCGGGGACACACAGGCGGGGAGAGAGGGAGACACACAGGCGGGGAGAGAGCGAGACACACAGGCGAGAGAGAGAGACAGATGGGGGGACAGACGGAGAGAGAGAGAGATGGAGAGATTGACGGACAGCGAGAGAGACGGACAGCGAGAGAGACAGACAGGCGGGGAGAGAGGGAGACGAGAGAGAGACAGACAGAGACAGACAGTGAGGGGAGAGCGAGAGAGAGGGAGACACAGGCGGGAGAGAGAGGAGACACACAGGCGGGGAGAGAGGGAGAAGGGAGAGAGACACAGGCGGGAGAGAGAGACAGACAGCGAGCGAGAGACAGACAGACAGACAGTGAGCGAGAGAGGGAGACACACAGGTGGGGAGAGAGGGAGACAGACAGTGAGAGAGACAGAGAAAGGGGGAGAGAGAGACAGACCGAGCGAGAGGCGGGGAGAGACAGACAGACAGACAGACAGTGGGGAGCGAGAGAGAGACAGACAGCGAGAGAGAGACAAAGGGGGGAGAGAGAGAGAGACAGACAGCGAGAGAGAGATAAAGGGAGAGAGAGAGAGAGACAGACAGACAGACAGTGAGCGAGAGAGAGACAGACAGCGAGAGAGAGATAAAGGGAGAGAGAGAGAGAGACAGACAGCGAGCGAGAGAGACAGACAGCGAGAGAGAGATAAAGGGAGAGAGAGAGAGACAGACAGTGAGAGAGAGATAAAGGGAGAGAGAGACAGACAGACAGTGAGCGAGAGAGAGACAGACAGCGAGAGAGAGATAAAGGGAGAGAGAGAGAGAGACAGACAGTGAGCGAGAGAGAGACAGACAGCGAGAGAGAGATAAAGGGAGAGAGAGAGAGACAGACAGTGAGCGAGAGAGAGACAGACAGCGAGAGAGAGATAAAGGGAGAGAGAGACAGACAGACAGACAGTGAGCGAGAGAGAGACAGACAGCGAGAGAGAGATAAAGGGAGAGAGAGAGAGACAGACAGCGAGAGAGAGATAAAGGGAGAGAGAGAACAACATCCCTAATGTCTCAGTGGAAAAAGGAAAAGTAAAAGACCAGAGCAGCTCTTTCCTCCCCTTCCTCTCCTCTGGTGTCCCACATTTAGTTTACCTTTGATATTAAAATAACATTTCTCTGGCTGCGAAGGGCGGAGGGGGCTATTTTCACACATGCACTTACACTGCTGGCTGCAATGAGTCACCCATAACCCTGAGGGGCTCAGAATAATTTCCTCTGATGATAATAATAAAATGTTAATTTCTCCTGACCTCTGCGTGTCTGGGTTGACCCCCCACCCTCGCCCCCCTGGTCATTTCAGAACAGACACATGGGGGCAACCGGTTTAGAAAAATAATAATAATAATAATAGCCAGTTTTCAACACTCACTGTGTGTGGAAGAGAGCAACGTAGAGCCCCCACCCTGTTACCAACCACTGCCCCCCAACCCCCTTTAAAGCACTGAGATTCCAACATTTCAAAGAGGGTCAGGGTCCCGGTGACAGACAGACAGGAGGGGAAACGGAGCCCTTCTCCACCCCTCCTCTAGCAGGGGTCAAGCCAGAGCACGATGGACACAGATGGAGACAGACCTTCTGGTCCCTGGTCTGTCTGTCTCAATAAAGATCATCAGAAGTTAGTTTCTGTGGGTACTGAAGTGAAGCAGTACAGTACAGTGCTGGCTGGGTATGTAAAGATCAGTGTCAGCAGTACAGTACAGTGCTGGCTGGGTATGTAAAGATCAGAGTCAGCAATACAGTACAGTGCTGGCTGGGTATGTAAAGATCAGTGTCAGCAATACAGTACAGTGCTGGCTGGGTATGTAAAGATCAGTGTCAGCAGTACAGTACAGTGCTGGCTGGGTAGTTAAAGATCAGTGTCATCAGTACAGTGCTGGCTGGGGTAGTTAAAGATTAGGTTAGCAGTATAGTACAGTGCTGGCTGGGTAGTTAAAGATTAGGTTAGCAGTACAGTGCTGGCTGGGTAGTTAAAGATCAGTGTCATCAGTACAGTGATGGCTGGGTATGTAAAGATCAGTGTCATCAGTACAGTGCTGGCTGGGTAGTTAAAGATCAGGGTTAGTAGTACAGTACAGTGCTGGCTAGCTGGGTATGTAAAGAGCAGGGTTAGCAGTACAGTGCTGGCTAGCTGGGTATGTAAAGAGCAGGGTCAGCAGCACAGTGCTAGCTGGGTATGTAAAGAGCAGGGTCAGCAGCACAGTGCTGGCTGGGTATGTAAAGAGCAGGGTCAGCAGTACAGTGCTGGCTGGGTATGTAAAGAGCAGGGTCAGCAGCACAGTGCTGGCTGGGTATGTAAAGAGCAGGGTTAGCAGTACAGTGCTGGCTGGGTATGTAAAGAGCAGGGTCAGCAGTACAGTGCTGGCTGGGTATGGGTAGTGCTGGCTGGGTATGTAAAGAGCAGTAAAGAGCAGGGTCAGCAGTACAGTGCTGGCTGGGTATGTAAAGAGCAGGGTCAGCAGCACAGTACAGTGCTGGCTGGGTATGTAAAGAGCAGGGTTAGCAGTACAGTGCTGGCTGGGTATGTAAAGAGCAGGGTTAGCAGTACAGTGCTAGCTGGGTATGTAAAGAGCAGGGTCAGCAGTACAGTGCTGGCTGGGTATGTAAAGAGCAGGGTTAGCAGTACAGTGCTGGCTGGGTATGTAAAGAGCAGGGTCAGCAGTACAGTGCTGGCTGGGTATGTAAAGAGCAGGGTCAGCAGCACAGTGCTGGCTGGGTATGTAAAGAGCAGGGTTAGCAGTACAGTGCTGGGTGGGTATGTAAAGAGCAGGGTCAGCAGTACAGTACAGTGCTGGCTAGCTGGGTATGTAAAGAGCAGGGTTAGCAGTACAGTGCTGGCTGGGTATGTAAAGAGCAGGGTCAGCAGTACAGTGCTGGCTGGGTATGTAAAGAGCAGGGTTAGCAGTACAGTGCTGGCTGGGTATGTAAAGAGCAGGGTCAGCAGTACAGTGCTGGCTGGGTATGTAAAGAGCAGGGTCAGCAGTACAGTGCTGGCTGGGTATGTAAAGAGCAGGGTCAGCAGTACAGTGCTGGCTGGGTATGTAAAGTGCAGGGTCAGCAGTACAGTGCTGGCTGGGTATGTAAAGAGCAGGGTCAGCAGTACAGTGCTGGCTGGGTATGTAAAGAGCAGGGTCAGCAGTACAGTGCTGGCTGGGTATGTAAAGAGCAGGGTCAGCAGTACAGTGCTGGCTGGGTATGTAAAGAGCAGGGTCAGCAGTACAGTGCTGGCTGGGTATGTAAAGAGCAGGGTCAGCAGTACAGTGCTGGCTGGGTATGTAAGGGTCAGCAGTACAGGGTCAGCAGTCACAGTGCTGGCTGGGTATGTAAAGAGCAGGGTCAGCAGTACAGTGCTGGCTGGGTATGTAAAGAGCAGGGTCAGCAGTACAGTGCTGGCTGGGTATGTAAAGAGCAGGGTCAGCAGTACAGTGCTGGCTGGGTATGTAAAGAGCAGGGTCAACAGTACAGTGCTGGCTGGGTATGTAAAGAGCAGGGTCAGCAGCACAGTGCTGGCTGGGTATGTAAAGAGCAGGGTCAGCAGTACAGTGCTGGCTGGGTATGTAAAGAGCAGGGTCAGCAGTACAGTCCTGGCTGGGTAGCTAAAGGGACATTTGAAAAAATGTCAACTTCATATTCATCATCTCCAGCACCTCCTCAACGTCAGCAGATGTGAAAATGGCGCGTTTCTATGTTTTTTAGTTAAAAAAAATAGAGGAACATAAGTGTTTCCAATGACATCATCAACAAATTGGTAGACAATTAGTGGCAATGCCTACTCATAATTGGTTAAAATCACAAGGTGCACACCGATGATGTCATTGGAAACACTTATCTTCCTCGATCTTTTTTTACTACAAAATATAGAAACACACCATTTTCACAGATGTTGATGTTGGGGTGGTGCTGGAGATGATGAATATAAAGTTGAACAATTGTGAAATTCCCCTTTTAAAGAGCAGGGTTACCAGGACAGACCGACACACCTGCAGTATTCTTTGAAAACAACCAGGCCAGACAACAGAGCAGGGCCAAACCAGAGAGGGCCAGGCAGGCCACCATTGGGCTGTACATAACAAGAGGGAGAAGGGAGAGGAGCATCTGCGTTCCTGTAGACACACACCAAGCACACACACACACACACACACACACAGAGCAGAGCAGGGCCAAACCAGAGAGGGCCAGGCAGGCCACCATTGGGCTGTACATAACAAGAGGGAGAAGGGAGAGGAGCATCTGCGTTCCTGTAGACACACACACACACACAGAGCAGAGCAGGGCCAAACCAGAGAGGGCCAGGCAGGCCACCATTGGGCTGTACATAACAAGAGGGAGAAGGGAGAGGAGCATCTGGGTTCCTGTAGACACACACCAAGCACACACACACACACAGAGCAGGGCCAAACCAGAGAGGGCCAGGCAGGCCACCATTGGGCTGTAAATAACAAGAGGGAGAAGGGAGAGGAGCATCTGCGTTCCTGTAGACACACACCAAGCACACACACACACACACAGAGCAGAGCAGACCCAGAGCAGACCCAGAGCAGAGTGGACAGACAGACACAGATAGACAGGTAGGCAGACAGTCAGAAAGACGGACAGAGCAGAACAGACAGACAGAAAGACGGACAGAGCAGAACAGACAGACAGAAAGACAGGTTGGCAGACATACACACAAACACACACCACACACACACACACACACACACACACACACACACACACACACACGGAGCAGTGCAGACCCAGAGCAGAGCGGAGTGGACAGACAGACACAGATAGACAGGTAGGCAGACAGTCACAAAGACGGACAGAGCAGAACAGACAGACAGAAAGACAGGTTGGCAGACATACACACAAACACACACCAAGCATGCAAGTAAGTGTAAGCAGACACCGACAGGCAGACACCGACAGGCAGACACCGACAGGCAGACACCGACAGGCAGACACCGACAGGCAGACACACTCCCATACAGTCACACATACATTGGATGAACATACTATAGAGAAAGTCAAAGTGTACAAATAGTTGGGAGTGTGGGTGGATGACAAGCTGAGCTTCACTGTTCATGTGGAGAACTTGATAAGGAAGCTCAAGCTGAAAATAGGGTTTTATTACCGGCATACGGCTTGTTTTTCCTCTGAAGGCCAGGCAGGAGCTGGTACGATGTACAGTACCTGTCAAAAGTTTGGACACCTACTCATTCAAGGATTTTTCTTTATTTTTACTATTTTCTATATTGCAGAATAATAGGGAAGACATCAAAACTATGAAATAACACATATGGAATCATGTAGTAACCAAAAAAGTGTTAAACAAATCAAAATATATTTATATTTGAGATTCTTCTAAGTCAACCAGCTTCACCTGGAATGCTTTTCCAAAAGTCTTGAAGGAGTTCCCACATATGCTGAGCACTTGTTGGCTGCTTTTTCTTCACTCTGCGGTCCAACTCATCCCAAACCATCTCAATCGGGTTGAGGTTGGGTGATTGTGGAGGCTAGATCATCTGATGCAGCACTCCATCACTCTCCTTCTTGGTCAAATAGCCCTTACACAGCCTGGAGGTGTGTCAAATCAAATGTTATTGGTCACATACATGGTTAGCAGTCGCGAGTCTAGCAAAATGCTTGTGCTTCTAGATCCGACAGTGCAGCAGTATCTAACAGGTCATATCTAACAACTCCACAACTAAACCTAATACACACAATCTAGTAAAGGAATGGGATGAGAATATTTAAGTATAAAATATATAGATGAGCAGTGACAGAGCAGCTAAGATGCAATAGATAGTGAAGGATAACAGTACATATGAGATGAGTAATGCGAGATATGTAAACATTCTTAAAGTGGCATTATTAAAGTGACTAGTGTTCCATTTATTAAAGTGGCCAATGATATCAAGTCTATAGGTAGGCAGCTGCCTCTGTGCTAGTGGTGGCTGTTTAACAACCTTGATATTGAAAAACAGCTTCTATCTCTCTGTCCCAGCTCTGATGCACCTGTACTGACCTCACCTTCTGGATGATAGCAGGGTGAACAGGCAGTGGCTCGGGTGGTTGTTGTCCTTGATGATCTTTTTGGCCTTCCTGTGACATCGGGTGGTGTAGGTGTCCTGGAGGGCAGGTAGTTTGCTCATCAGACCAGAGGACAGATTTTCACGGTCTAATGTTCATTGCTCGTGTTTCTTGGCCCAAGCAAGTCTCTTCTTATTATTGGTGTCCTTTAGTAGTGGTTTCTTTGCAGGAATTCAACCATGAAGGCCTGATTCACGCAGTCTCCTCTGAACAGTTGATGTTGAGATTAGAGGTCGACCGATTAATCGGCATGATTAATTTGGGCCAATTTCAAGTTTTCATAACAATCGGTAATCAGCCTTTCTGGATGCCGGTTTTACATTTCCCTCCACGAGGAGACTGAGTGGCCACCTGTTACGCAAGTGCAGCATCAAAAGGACCTTGTGGCTGCAATGAGCCACGGTAAGTTGCTAGCTAGCATTAAACTTATCTTATAAAAAGCAATCTTAACATAGTCACTAGTTAACTATACATGGTTGATGATATTACTAGTTTATCTAGCTTGTCCTGCGTTGCATATAATCGATGCGGTGCCTGTTAATTTATCATCCAATCACAGCCTACTTCACCAAACGGGTGATGATTTAACAAAAGCGCATTTGTGAAAAAAGCACATTCGTTGCACAAATGTACCTAACAATAAACATAAACATTAATACACGGAAGTATATATTTTTAAACCTGCATATTTAGTTAATATTGACTGTTAACATGCATTTATTTTAACTAGGGAAAGGGTGTCACTTCTCTTGCGTTCAGTGCAAGCAGAGTCGGGGTATATGCAACAGTTTGGGCTGCCTGGCTCGTTGCGAACTGGGTTTCTTCCTCACAAAGACTGTACATAATTATGACATAACATTGAAGGTTGTGCAATGTAACAGCAACATTTAGACTTAGGGTTGCCACCCGTTCGATAAAATACGGAATGGTTCCGTATTTCACTGAATGAATAAACGTTTTGTTTTCGAAATGAAAGTTTCAGATTTAACCATATTAATGACCAAAGGCTCGTATTTCTGTGTGTTTATTATAATTAAGTCTATGATTTGATATTTGATAGAGCAGTCTGACTGAGCGGTGGTAGGCAGCAGCAGGCTCGTAAGCATTCATTCAAACTTTACTGCGTTTGCCAGCAGCTCTTAGCAATGCTTGAAGCACAGCGCTGTTTATGACTTCAAGCCTATCAACCCCCGAGATTAGGCTGGCAATACTATGGTGCCTATAAGAACATCCAATAGTCAAAGGTATATGAAATACAAATGGTATAGAGAGAAATAGTTGACGCGTCATAATTCCTATAATAACTACAACCTAAAACTTCTTAACTGGGAATATTGAACCTCCAGCTTTCATATGTTCTGAGCAAAGAACTTAAACATCAGCTTTTTTACATGGCACATATTGCACTTTTACTTTCTTCTCCAACACTGTGTTTTTGCATTATTTAAACCAAATTGAACATGTTTCATTATTTATTTGAGACTAAATAGATTTTATTGATGTATTATATTAAGTTAAAATAGAAGGGTTCAGTGTTCATTCTGTATTGTTGTAATTGTCATTATTACAAATATAAATAAAAATCGGTCTATTAATTGGTATCGGCTTTTTTTGGTCCTCCAATAATCGGTATCGGTATTGAAAAATCATAATCGGTCGACCTCTAGCTGAGATGTGTCTGTTACTTGAACTCTGTGAAGCATTTCTGAGGCTGGTAACTCTAATGAACTTATCCTCTGCAGCAGAGGTAACTCTGGGTTTTCCATTCATGCGGTGGTCCTCACGAGAGCCAGTTTCATCATAGCGCTTGAAGGTTTTTGTGACTGCACTTGAACAAACTTCAAAGTTCTTGAAATGTTCCATGTTGACTGACCTTCATGTCTTAAAGTAATGATGGACTGTCTTTTCTCTTTGCTTATTTGAGCTCTTGGTCTTTTACCAATTAGTGCTGTCTTCTGTATACCCCCTACCTTGTCACAACACAACTGATTGGCTCAAACGCATTACGAAGGAAAGAAATTCCACAAATGAACTTTTTTTAGAAGGCACACCTGTTAATTGAAATACATTCCAGGTGACTACCTCATGAAGCTGGTTGAGAGAATGCCAAGAGTGTGCAAAGCTGTCATCAAGGCAAAGGCTGGCTCTTTGAAGAATCTGTTTGTTTAACACTTTTTTGGTTACTACATGATTCCATGTGTTATTTCATAGTTTTGATGTCTTCACTATTATTCTACAATAGAAAATAGTCAAAATAAAGAAAAACCCTTGAATGAGTAGGTGTTGTAAAACTGTTGGCCAGTAGTGTTTGCAGGCCTCTCCCTTGAGAGCACTTGATTCAGTATATCATGCAGCTCTCAGGTTCTTTACCAATCTAAAACGTTGGTGCAGTTTAAACACTTGATCGATTATAAATATCATGGAAGAGAGTAATTGTCTTTAGGACCGCTGTTTTTTAGTTATGACATTTTGTGTTTCTCTACGTAATATGTCATTGTTGTACTGTATGTGTGTATAGTTTTGTTCAATGTTGTGTATGTAAGTAGTTTTTTGTGAAACGTTGTTCCTCTTGCAGCTGTCGGACCAGGTCTCCCTTGAAAAGTAGATGTTACCTCTATGAGAAAAACCTGTGAAAAAATGAAGGTTAAATAAAAATGATCAAATACTCTGACATGAACTTCAGAGACCCAGTCATCACACAGATGGTGTGAAGGTTAGCCAGCAGCCACAGTGATCATGCTTGTTGGACTAACTGTCTGTTTTTCATATCAGTTTAGCTCGTTGGTTTTTAGACATGTAAGGGGAAAATGTCAAATGAGCACATTGGGCAGCGGTGGTGCTAAGATAAAGTAGAGTTAAAAAATAATAGTTCAATTGCAGACTCAGATGCTATGCTTTTTAAAATAAACTTCAAAAGTTGTGTTTTTGATCCTTCCAACATTAGAGAGTTTTGTGCAAGAGAGTGAGAGGTTTGACTTGGACCAAAAAGCAGTAAAAAAAATAATCTTCAAAGTCACCACGCTGGTCAGCAGAGAGAGAGAGAGAGAGAGAGTGGTGGAGCCCCTTGAAGATGTGGACACTGATATTGTCCTTGGCACTCACAATGACTTCACTGTGGCAGAGAGGAGTTGAAAGGAGTGTTGGTTAGTTAAGCTTCCGTGTCGTACAAGTTGCACTTGTAATTATAGGACATACCATAAAACACACACACCCACAGACATGAAGCTATTAGTACATAATAGAGACACGCTCTCACTCTACAGCTGAGGGCCATTGTGGTGTTGCCGTGGCTGCGGCGCTAGTCTCACATTTGCGGAGCTAAAGCAAACAGGCAGATGAGAGAGCGGGAGAGAGAAAGGTGAAGGGAAGGAGTGTTTACAACCACGTGGTTAACAGACACAGCAAGACACTGGCAAAGTGCTGAGCCAGAGGAGTGGAGGAGAGGGGGCTCTGTTTTCTATCTTGTCTTCTGTGCAAATGCTGCCGAGAGACTTGGGAGTGGCTGTCCTTGGTGTGACGTGGTGACGCCATGTCGGCCATATTACTGTCTCTCAGAAAACACAAACCCACTCTGACATGTTTCCTCTGTCTGATGTCATGGCCGCTGACAGCTGTGGCCTGCTCATCTCGCTGTTGAAAGAGAGGAAAGAAAGGAGGAGTGCGGTGGTGGGTTGGGCTTACCGTACCCGTGCCCGTGGCTGACACCTCACCTGTGGACTGACACAACCGGGTCTGAGCTCCAGGGGTGTATCTGTTTCCCTGTTGCCATGACACCGGCAGAAGTTGTGGGGGGGTGGTAATGAATCCCCAACTACCTCAGTATGTCAGTGTGCATTTGTGTCAGACACACACGGTGTTACGAGGCCCTGTGGCGTGTGCACTGGCACAGCACCAGTCAGGCTCCAGGTGTGTCTAACACATGATTATATCCACTAAGCCACTTTTACCTCTCCTCTCCCACACCTACTGATGGCTGTTTTGATGTCACTGTCTGTCTGTGTGTTACAATGTTAAACGTCTGGTGGTGTCTCGCTACAGCATCCTGGGCTGCCTCCCTAGGGGTGTTGTGGCAGACCAGAACAGAACAGACCACAACAAACCAGAACAGAGAACAGACCAGACCAGATCACAGCAGACCACAACAGAGAACAGACCAGACCACAGCAGAGAACAGAACAGACCACAGCAGAGAACAGAACAGACCACAGCAGAGAACAGACCACAGCAGAGAACAGACCAGAACAGACCACAGCAGAGAACAGAACAGACCAGAACAGAACAGACTACAGCAGAGAACAGAACAGACCACAGCAGAGAACAGACCAGACCACAGCAGAGAACAGAACAGAACAGACCACAGCAGAGAACAGAACAGAACAGACCACAGCAGAGAACAGACCACAGCAGAGAACAGACCACAGCAGAGAACAGAACTCAGCAGAGAACAGAACTCAGCAGAGAACAGACCACAGCAGAGCAGAACAGACAGAACAGGCCAGGCCAGACCAGACCAGAACAGAGTGAAACCTCCACATTCTCTCTGCTCTATTCCCATGATAGTGAGCTGCAGAGCTGTAAAGAGGGGGATCCCCACAGAAATACAATAACTAGAGAGTATCCTCACCACCCACTGTGAGCACGTCCACACTCTACAGGGGGGGTGAGTAAGCACACAGGAGGGGAAAACTGAGTCACAAGCCCAGAGGGGTGAGGGGGAGGCCCAGGGAAGCCCAGAGAGGTGAGGGGGAGGCCTTAGGGAAGCCAAGAGAGGTGAGGGGGAGGCCCCAGGGAAGCCCAGAGAGGTGAGGGGGAGGCCCAGAGAGGGGAGGGGGAAGCCCCAGGGGAGCCCAGAGAGGGGAGGGGGAAGCCCAGAGAGGTGAGGGGGAGGCCCATTGAAGCCCAGAGAGGTGAGGGGGAGGCCCAGGGAAGCCCAGGCCAGACAGGGGGACAAAGGAAGCAGAGGTTATCCTCTATGCTCACTTTCTTTTAGAATAGTCTCTAGTCTCTCCTCTCCAGCCCTGGAAGTCCTGACCCTCTAGTCTCTCCTCTCCAGTCCTGTCATAGACTCACTGCTCTTCCATCTTATTTATTTATGCTTTGATCTCTTTTCCTTCCCACTGAAGTGGCATGCTGCTCTCTGGCTGCTCTCTGGCTTCTCTCTGGCTGCTCTCTGGCTTCTCTCTGGCTGCTCTCTGGCTTCTCTCTGGCTTCTCTCTGGCTGCTCTCTGGCTGCTCTGCTCTCTGGCTTCTCTCTGGCTGCTCTCTGGCCGCTCTCTGGCTTCTGGTCTCTGGCTGCTCTCTGGCTGCTCTCTGGCCACTCTCTTTCTGCTCTCTGGCTGCTCTCTGGCTGCTCTCTGGCTTCTCTCTGGCCGCTCTCTGGCCGCTCTCTGGCCGCTCTCTGGCTGCTCTCTGGCTGCTCTCTGGCCGCTCTCTGGCCGCTCTCTTTCTGCTCTCTGGCCGCTCTTTGGCTGCTCTCTTTCTGCTCTCTGGCTGCTCTCTGGCCGCTCTCTCCGCTCTCTTTCCACTCTCTGGCAGCTCTCTGGCTTCTCTTTGGCCGCTCTCTTTCTGCTCTTTGGCCGCTCTCTTTCTGCTCTCTGGCCGCTCTCTTTCTGCTCTCTGGCCGCTCTTTGGCTGCTCTCTTTCTGCTCTCTGGCTGCTCTCTGGCTGCTCTCTCTCTGGCCGCTCTCTTTCTGCTCTCTGGCTGCTCTCTCTTTCTGCTCTCTGGCTGCTCTCTGGCCGCTCTCTCCGCTCTCTTTCCACTCTCTGGCAGCTCTCTGGCTTCTCTTTGGCCGCTTTCTTTCTGCTCTTTGGCCGCTCTTTCTGCTCTCTGGCCGCTCTCTGCTCTTTGGCCGCTCTCTCTGCTCTCTGGCCGCTCTCTGGCTGCTCTTTGGCCGCTCTCTGGCTTCTCTCTGGCTGCTCTCTGGTCGCTCTCTGGCCGCTCTCTTTCCACTCTCTGGCAGCTCTCTGGCTTCTCTTTGGCCGCTCTCTTTCTGCTCTTTGGCCGCTCTTTCCGCTCTCTGGCTTCTCTCTGGCTGCTCTCTGGCCGCTGTCTTTCTGCTCTCTGGCTGCTCTCTGGCTTCTCTCTGGCCGCTCTCTGGCCGCTCTCTGGCTGCTCTCTGGCTTCTCTCTGGCTTTTCTCTGGCCGCTCTCTTTCTGCTCTCTTTCTGCTCGCTTTCTGCTCTCTGGCTGCTCTCTGGCCGCTCTTTGGCTGCTCTCTTTCTGCTCTCTGGCTTCTCTCTGGCCGCTCTCTTTCTGCTCTTTGGCCGCTCTCTTTCTGCTCTTTGGCCGCTCTTTCCGCTCTCTGGCTTCTCTCTGGCCGCTCTCTCCGCTCTCTGGCCGCTCTCTTTCCACTCTCTTTCCACTCTCTCCGCTCTCTGGCCGCTCTCTTTCCACTCTCTGGCCGCTCTCTTTCTGCTCTCTGGCTGCTCTCTGGCTTCTCTCTGGCCGCTCTCTTTCTGCTCTCTGGTCGCTCTCTGGCCGCTCTCTCCGCTCTCTGGCTGCTCTCTTTCCACTCTCTGGCCGCTCTCTCCGCTCTCTTTCCACTCTCTGACAGCTCTCTGGCTTCTCTTTGGCCGCTCTCTTTCTGCTCTTTGGTCGCTCTTTCCGCTCTCTGGATTCTCTCTGGCTGCTCTCTGGCCGCTGTCTTTCTGCTCTCTGGCTTCTCTCTGGCCGCTCTCTGGCCGCTCGGGGAAGACAGTGTTGTGCTCCTCCTAGTGCCTGCTTTGAGCACTGAACAGACGTTTTGTCATTATGGAGAATGGGAGGGATGAGGTGTGTGTGTGTGTGTGTGCGTGCGTGCGTGCGTACAGACTCTTGGCCATCTCTCTCCGTTCCCTAATACACCCCCTCTCTCCCTAAGCAAACACCTGGAGGCTGCCTCCCCATCCCTCCCTCCCTCCTCTCTAATGACAGGCCACAGCAAAACAGGAAACAAGGCTGTGCTCCCGGTGATGGCATGGAAATTGGTCCGAGTGGAAGGCCTTTTGTCTAAACATGAGCTCACCCTACAGAGAGAGAGACACAGAGAGAGAGAGACAGAGAGAGACACAGAGAGAGAGAGACACAGAGAGAGAGAGACAGAGAGAGAGATGAGGAGACAGAGAGAGAGAAACACAGAGCGAGAGAGAGAGTGTCAGAACTGAGGGAGGAAGGGAGGATGGCGTGTCGTGAGAGAGGTGAGAGGGAGCAGATGGAGAGAAGTGTGAGCGAGGGAGACAGAAGGAGGGATAGAGGGGAGAGGGCGGATAGAGTTCAGAGAAAATAAATCTAGCTTCTAGGCTGGTGGTGAAGGGAGCGGTCACACCATTGACTTTTCCCTCATTTAACAGTATGACAGTGAGGAACAGAGGTCAGGGGCTTCTCATGCACCATCAGACTAGCACTGCAGTCTCTCTCTTACTCCCTCTCTCTGTACCTATCTCTCTCTCTGTACCTATCTCTCTCTCTCTTACTCCCTCTCTCTGTACCTATCTCTCTCTCTTACTCCCTCTCTCTGTACCTATCTCTCTCTCTTACTCCCTCTCTGTACCTATCTCTCTCTCTTACTCCCTCTCTCTGTACCTGTCTCTCTCTCTGTACCTATCTCTCTCTCTTACTCCCTCTCTCTGTACCTATCTCTCTCTCTTACTCCCTCTCTCTGTACCTATCTCTCTCTCTTACTCCCTCTCTCTGTACCTGTCTCTCTCTCTTACTCCCTCTCTCTGTACCTATCTCTCTCTCTTACTCCCTCTCTCTGTACCTATCTCTCTCTCTCTGTACCTATCTCTCTCTCTATGTACCTATCTCTCTCTCTCTATGTACCTATATCTCTCTCTCTCTGTACCTATCTCTCTCTCTCTGTACCTATCTCTCTCTCTCTGTACATATCTCTCTCTCTCTCTGTACATATCTCTCTCTCTCTCTGTACCTATCTCTCTCTCTCTCTGTACCTCTCTCTCTCTCTCTGTACCTATCTCTCTCTCTGTACCCATCTCTCTCTCTCTCTGTACCCATCTCTCTCTCTCTCTGTACCTATCTCTCTCTTACTCCCTCTCTCTGTACCTATCTCTCTCTTACTCCCTCTCTCTGTACCTATCTCTCTCTCTTACTCCCTCTCTCTGTACCTATCTCTCTCTCTTACTCCCTCTCTCTGTACCTATCTCTCTCTCTATGTACCTATCTCTCTGTACCTATCTTTCTCTCTGTACCTATCTCTCTCTGTACCCATCTCTCTCACCCCTTCTCACACTCCACCTCAATCTACACATTCCCCTATCTCCGTCTCCCTCTCTCTCCCGGTCTCTCCTTTTCCAGGTGTAAATGTGTGAGGGCTGATATTTAAATGTGTTTGTGTGATATATGATATTTACCCAATAAAGGGCTGAATTAGAATTGCCTCTCCGTCCCTCTCCCAGGCGGTGTATCTGGACCAGTTGCTGTCCTGTGTGGATGTTCTGTTGTCTGTGTGTGAGAAGGACTGTTGCTCGGTCAGTCTACAGCTGTTACAGGTGCTGGTTACTGTCCAGAGCCTCTCCACTGAGCCACAGCTCACTGACAAGGTAAGATGTGCTCACATACACACACATACAGTACATGGACACACACACGTATGTCTACACATCCATACATCAAACCCCAGCTCACTGCCCAGGTAAGAGACACACACACATACAGTACATGGACACACACACGTATGTCTACACATCCATACATCAAACCCCAGCTCACTGCCCAGGTAAGAGACACACACACACACACACACACACACAGCCTCACCCAGTGGCTCTAACGAGCAATCCCATTATCCTCTCTGTCTTCCAGGCAGGCCTCCCCTCCCCTGTGGGCTCAACGTTTATAACCATCCACCTCTCCTGTGTAACTACTCTTCTCCTTCTCTGCTCTGACATGTGGTGATCTAGAATGTTTTTAACATTTTAACACTCTCTTTCCATCCCCCTCCTCCTTGTTTATTACAGCTGTGAGTATGTTTTGTATAGCAGGCCAGAGAAGCTATTTGAAGAATGTAAGTGTTAGCCCTGGTTCAAAGTGGGCACAGTGGAACTCGACAGTCTACTGTAATTACCCATTTAGTCAGAAATTGCACCTTTGGAGTGGAACTAGTTTAAACCGTTGCCGAGGGTGAAAGGAGGCGGTTTTGAGAGAGCGAGAGAATCAGCCCCAGCGCCATCTTTCCTCACGCCTACTGCCATTACATGCCATGCGAGCGCCATCCTGCCGTGAAGGACACTCATCGTTCGGGTAACTTGACCCAGAATAAAAGTTAACAACAAAGAGAAGAGGCAGAGGAAACAGAACAGACTGTAAAAGCCCTGTGTTACGTCTTAGTTTAGTCTGTCTGTTTGGACTGTGTGCTAATAGCAGGTCTACGAGGAGAGGAGCGGGAAGTGGAGTTGCACTCTGGCCAACGGATGAATGACTGACCACTCAGTGGCCTTCTATGTCTGACTGTCTGTGTGTCTGTCTGCAGAAATGGTGTCCTGTTTGGAACTGGGAGGAAGAATAGGGACAGGGTCATGTAGAGAAGGAGGGAGGGAGAATAGGGACAGGGTCATGTAGAGAAGGAGGGAGGGAGAATAGGGACAGGGTCATGTAGAGAAGGAGGGAGGGAGAATAGGGACAGGGACATGTAGAGAAGGAGGGAGGGAGAATAGGGACAGGGTCATGTAGAGAAGGAGGGAGGGAGAATAGGGACAGGGACATGTAGAGAAGGAGGGAGGGAGAATAGGGACAGGGTCATGTAGAGAAGGAGGGAGGGAGAATAGGGACAGGGCCATGTAGAGAAGGAGGGAGGGAGAATAGGGACAGGGACATGTAGAGAAGGAGGGAGGGAGAATTAGGGACAGGGTCATGTAGAGAAGGAGGGAGGGAGAATAGGGACAGGGACATGTAGAGAAGGAGGGAGGGAGAATAGGGACAGGGTCATGTAGAGAAGGAGGGAGGGAGAATAGGGACAGGGACATGTAGAGAGGAGGAGGGGGAATAGGACAGGGAGAATAGGGACAGGGACATGTAGAGAAGGAGGAATAGGAAGGAGGGAGGGAGAATAGGGACAGGGACATGTAGAGAAGGAGGGAGGGAGAATAGGGACAGGGACATGTAGAGAAGGAGGGAGGGAGAATAGGGACAGGGACATGTAGAGAAGGAGGGGGAGGGAGAATAGGGACAGGGACATGTAGAGAAGGAGGGAGGAGAATAGGGACAGGGACATGTAGAGAAGGGGAGGGAGAATAGGGAGGGGACATGGGACATGTAGAGAAGGAGGGAGGGAGAATAGGGACAGGGACATGTAGAGAAGGAGGGAGGGAGAATAGGGACAGGGACATGTAGAGAAGGAGGGAGGGAGAATAGGGACAGGGACATGTAGAGAAGGAGGGAGGGAGAATAGGGACAGGGACATGTAGAGAAGGAGAATAGGGGGAGGGAGAATAGGGACAGGGTCATGTAGAGAAGGAGGGAGGGAGAATAGGGACAGGGACATGTAGAGAAGGAGGGAGGAGAATAGGGACAGGGACATGTAGAGAAGGAGGGAGGGAGAATAGGGACAGGGACATGTAGAGAAGGAGGGAGGGAGAATAGGGACAGGGACATGTAGAGAAGGAGGGAGGGAGAATAGGGACAGGGACATGTAGAGAAGGAGGGAGGGAGAATAGGGACAGGGACATGTAGAGAAGGAGGAGGAGGGAGAATAGGGACAGGGACATGTAGAGAAGGAGGGAGGGGAGAATAGGGACAGGGACATGTAGAGAAGGAGGGAGGAGAATAGGGACAGGGACATGTAGAGAAGGAGGGAGGGAGAATAGGGACAGGGACATGTAGAGAAGGAGGGAGGGAGAATAGGGACAGGGACATGTAGAGAAGGAGGGAGGGAGAATAGGGACAGGGACATGTAGAGAAGGAGGAGGGAGGAGAATAGGGACAGGGACATGTAGAGAAGAGGGATAGGGACAGGGACATGTAGAGAAGGAGGGAGGGAGAATAGGGACAGGGACATGTAGAGAAGGAGGGAGGGAGAATAGGGACAGGGACATGTAGAGAAGGAGGGAGGAGAATAGGGACAGGGACATGTAGAGAAGGAGGGAGGGAGAATAGGGACAGGGACATGTAGAGAAGGAGGGAGGGAGAATAGGGACAGGGACATGTAGAGAAGGAGGGAGGGAGAATAGGGACAGGGACATGTAGAGAAGGAGGGAGGGAGAATAGGGACAGGGACATGTAGAGAAGGAGGGAGGGAGAATAGGGACAGGGACATGTAGAGAAGGAGGGAGGGAGAATAGGGACAGGGACATGTAGAGAAGGAGGGAGGGAGAATAGGGACAGGGACATGTAGAGAAGGAGGGAGGGAGAATAGGGACAGGGACATGTAGAGAAGGAGGGAGGGAGAATAGGGACAGGGACATGTAGAGAAGGAGGGAGGAGAATAGGGACAGGGACATGTAGAGAAGGAGGGAGGGAGAATAGGGACAGGGACATGTAGAGAGAAGGAGGGAGGGAGAATAGGGACAGGGACATGTAGAGAAGGAGGGAGGGAGAATAGGGACAGGGACATGTAGAGAAGGAGGGGGAGGGAGAATAGGGACAGGGACATGTAGAGAAGGAGGGGAGGGAGAATAGGGACAGGGACATGTAGAGAAGGAGGGAGGGAGAATAGGGACAGGGACATGTAGAGAAGGAGGGAGGGAGAATAGGGACAGGGACATGTAGAGAAGGAGGGAGGGAGAATAGGGACAGGGACATGTAGAGAAGGAGGGAGGGAGAATAGGGACAGGGACATGTAGAGAAGGAGGGAGGGAGAATAGGGACAGGGACATGTAGAGAAGGAGGGAGGGAGAATAGGGACAGGGACATGTAGAGAAGGAGGGAGGGAGAATAGGGACAGGGACATGTAGAGAAGGAGGGAGGGAGAATAGGGACAGGGACATGTAGAGAAGGAGGGAGGGAGGGAGAATAGGGACAGGGACATGTAGAGAAGGAGGGAGGGAGAATAGGGACAGGGACATGTAGAGAAGGAGGGAGGGAGAATAGGGGCAGGGACATGTAGAGAAGGAGGGAGGGAGAATAGGGGCAGGGACATGTAGAGAAGGAGGGAGGGAGAATAGGGACAGGGACATGTAGAGAAGGGGGGAAGGAGGGAGAATAGGGACAGGGACATGTAGAGAAGAAGGGAGGGAGAATAGGGACAGGGACATGTAGAGAAGAAGGGAGGGAGAATAGGGACAGGGACATGTAGAGAAGGAGGGAGGGAGAATAGGGACAGGGACATGTAGAGAAGGAGGGAGGGAGAATAGGGACAGGGACATGTAGAGAAGGAGGGAGGGAGGGAGAATAGGGACAGGGACATGTAGAGAAGGAGGGAGGGAGAATAGGGACAGGGACATGTAGAGAAGGAGGGAGGAGAATAGGGACAGGGACATGTAGAGAAGGAGGGAGGAGAATAGGGACAGGGACATGTAGAGAAGGAGGGAGGAGAATAGGACAGAGAATAGGGACAGGGACATGTAGAGAAGGAGGGAGGGAGAATAGGGACAGGGACATGTAGAGAAGGAGGGAGGAGAATAGGGACAGGGACATGTAGAGAAGGAGGGAGGGAGAATAGGACAGGGACATGTAGAGAAGGAGGGAGGGAGAATAGGGACAGGGACATGTAGAGAAGGAGGGAGGGAGAATAGGGACAGGGACATGTAGAGAAGGAGGGAGGAGAATAGGGACAGGGACATGTAGAGAAGGAGGGAGGGAGAATAGGGACAGGGACATGTAGAGAAGGAGGAGGGAGAATAGGGACAGGGACATGTAGAGAAGGAGGGAGGGAGAATAGGGACAGGGGACATGTAGAGGGAGGGAGGGAGAATAGGGACAGGGACATGTAGAGAAGGAGGGAGGGAGAATAGGGACAGGGACATGTAGAGAAGGAGGGAGGGAGAATAGGGACAGGGACATGTAGAGAAGGAGGGAGGAGAATAGGGACAGGGACATGTAGAGAAGGAGGGAGGGAGAATAGGGACAGGGACATGTAGAGAAGGAGGGAGGGAGAATAGGGACAGGGACATGTAGAGAAGGAGGGGGAGGGAGAATAGGGACAGGGACATGTAGAGAAGGAGGGAGGGAGAATAGGGAGAGGGACATGTAGAGAAGGAGGGAGGGAGAATAGGGACAGGGACATGTAGAGAAGGAGGGAGGGAGAATAGGGACAGGGACATGTAGAGAAGGAGGGAGGGAGAATAGGGACAGGGACATGTAGAGAAGGAGGGAGGAGAGAATAGGGACAGGGACATGTAGAGAAGGAGGAAGGAGAGAATAGGGACAGGGACATGTAGAGAAGGAGGGAGGGAGAATAGGGACAGGGACATGTAGAGAAGGAGGAGGGAGAATAGGGACAGGGACATGTAGAGAAGGAGGAGGGAGGGAGAATAGGGACAGGGACATGTAGAGAAGGAGGGAGGGAGAATAGGGACAGGGACATGTAGAGAAGGAGGGAGGAGAATAGGGACAGGGACATGTAGAGAAGGAGGGAGGGAGAATAGGGACAGGGACATGTAGAGAAGGAGGGAGGGAGAATAGGGACAGGGACATGTAGAGAAGGAGGGAGGGGAGAATAGGGACAGGGACATGTAGAGAAGGAGGGAGGGAGAATAGGGACAGGGACATGTAGAGAAGGAGGGAGGGAGAATAGGGACAGGGACATGTAGAGAGAGGAGGGACATGTAGAGAGGAGGGAGAATAGGGACAGGGACATGTAGAGAAGGGAAGGAGGGAGAATAGGGACAGGGACATGTAGAGAAGGAGGGAGGGAAGGGACAGGGACATGTAGAGAAGAAGGGAGAATAGGACAGGGACATGTAGAGAAGGAGGGAAGGAGGGAGGGACATGAATAGGGAGGAGAATAGGGACATGTAGAGAAGGAGGGAGGGAGAATAGGGACAGGGACATGTAGAGAAGGAGGGAGGGGGAGAATAGGGACAGGGACATGTAGAGAAGGAGGGAGGGAGAATAGGGACAGGGACATGTAGAGAAGGAGGGAGGGAGAATAGGGACAGGGACATGTAGAGAAGGAGGGAGGGAGAATAGGGACAGGGACATGTAGAGAAGGAGGGGAGGGAGAATAGGGACAGGGACATGTAGAGAAGGAGGGAGGGAGAATAGGGACAGGGACATGTAGAGAAGGAGGGAGGGAGAATAGGGACAGGGACATGTAGAGAGAGAGGAGGGGAGGACATGTAGAGAAGGAGGGAGAATAGGGACAGGGACATGTAGAGAAGGAGGGAGGGAGAATAGGGACAGGGACATGTAGAGAAGGAGGAGGAGAATAGGGACAGGGACATGTAGAGAGGAGGGAGGAGAATAGGGACAGGGACATGTAGAGAAGGAGGGAGGGAGAATAGGGACAGGGACATGTAGAGAAGGAGGGAGGGAGAATAGGGACAGGGACATGTAGAGAAGGAGGGAGGGAGGGAGAATAGGGACAGGGACATGTAGAGAAGGAGGGAGGGAGAATAGGGACAGGGACATGTAGAGAAGGAGGGAGGGAGAATAGGGACAGGGACATGTAGAGAAGGAGGGAGGGAGAATAGGGACAGGGACATGTAGAGAAGGAGGGAGGGAGAATAGGGACAGGGACATGTAGAGAAGGAGGAGGGAGAATAGGGACAGGGACATGTAGAGAAGGAAGGGAGGGAGGGAGAATAGGGACAGGGACATGTAGAGAAGGAGGGAGGGAGAATAGGACAGGGACATGTAGAGAAGGAGGGAGGGAGAATAGGGACAGGGACATGTAGAGAAAGGAGGGAGGGAGAATAGGGACAGGGACATGTAGAGAAGGAGGGAGGGAGAATAGGGACAGGGACATGTAGAGAAGGAGGAGGGAGAATAGGGACAGGGACATGTAGAGAAGGAGGGAGGGAGAATAGGGACAGGGACATGTAGAGAAGGAGGGAGGGAGAATAGGGACAGGGACATGTAGAGAAGGAGGGAGGGAGGAGAATAGGGACAGGGACATGTAGAGGAAGGAAGGGAGAATAGGGACAGGGACATGTAGAGGAGGGAGGAGAATAGGGACAGGGACATGTAGAGAAGGAGGGAGGGAGAATAGGGACAGGGACATGTAGAGAAGGAGGGAGGAGAATAGGGACAGGGACATGTAGAGAAGGAGGGAGGGAGAATAGGGACAGGGACATGTAGAGAAGGAGGGAGGGAGAATAGGGACAGGGACATGTAGAGAAGGAGGGAGGAGAATAGGACAGGGACATGTAGAGAAGGAGGGAGGGAGAATAGGGACAGGGACATGTAGAGAAGGGGGAATAGGGACAGGGACATGTAGAGAAGGAGGGAGAGGAGAATAGGGACAGGGACATGTAGAGAAGGAGGAGGAGGGAGGGAGAATAGGGACAGGGACATGTAGAGAAGGAGGGAGGGAGAATAGGGACAGGGACATGTAGAGGAAGGAGGGAGGGAGAATAGGGACAGGGACATGTAGAGAAGGAGGGAGGGAGAATAGGGAGGGACATGTAGAGAAGGAGGGAGGGAGAATAGGGACAGGGACATGTAGAGAAGGAGGGAGGAGAATAGGGACAGGGACATGTAGAGAAGGAGGGAGGGAGAATAGGGACAGGGACATGTAGAGAAGGAGGGAGGGAGAATAGGGACAGGGACATGTAGAGAAGGAGGGAGGGAGAATAGGGACAGGGACATGTAGAGAAGGAGGGAGGGAGAATAGGGACAGGGACATGTAGAGAAGGAGGGAGGGAGAATAGGGACAGGGACATGTAGAGAAGGAGGGAGGGAGAATAGGGACAGGGACATGTAGAGAAGGAGGGAGGGAGAATAGGGACAGGGACATGTAGAGAAGGAGGAGGGAGAATAGGGACAGGGACATGTAGAGAAGGAGGGAGGGGAGAATAGGGACAGGGACATGTAGAAGAAGGAGGGAGGGAGAATAGGGACAGGGACATGTAGAGAAGGAGGGAGGAGAATAGGGACAGGGACATGTAGAGAAGGAGGGAGGGAGAATAGGGACAGGGACATGTAGAGAAGGAGGGAGGAGAATAGGGACAGGGACATGTAGAGAAGGAGGAGGGAGAATAGGACAGGGACATGTAGAAGGAGGAGGGAGAATAGGGACAGGGACATGTAGAGAAGGAGGGAGGGAGAATAGGGACAGGGACATGTAGAGAAGGAGGGAGGGAGAATAGGGACAGGGACATGTAGAGAAGGAGGGAGGGAGAATAGGGACAGGGACATGTAGAGAAGGAGGGAGGGAGAATAGGGACAGGGACATGTAGAGAAGGAGGGAGGGAGAATAGGGACAGGGACATGTAGAGAAGGAGGGAGGGAGAATAGGGACAGGGACATGTAGAGAAGGAGGAGGGAGAATAGGGACAGGGACATGTAGAGAAGGAGGGAGGGAGAATAGGGACAGGGACATGTAGAGAAGGAGGGAGGGAGGAGAATAGGGACAGGGACATGTAGAGAAGGAGGGAGGGAGAATAGGGACAGGGACATGTAGAGAAGGAGGGAGGGAGAATAGGGACAGGGACATGTAGAGAAGGAGGAAGGAGGGAGGGAGAATAGGGACAGGGACATGTAGAGAAGGAGGGAGGGAGAATAGGGACAGGGACATGTAGAGAAGGAGGGAGGGAGAATAGGGACAGGGACATGTAGAGAAGGAGGGAAGGAGAATAGGGACAGGGACATGTAGAGAAGGAGGGAGGGAGAATAGGGACAGGGACATGTAGAGAAGGAGGGAGGGAGAATAGGGACAGGGACATGTAGAGAAGGAGGGAGGGAGAATAGGGACAGGGACATGTAGAGAAGGAGGAGGGAGGAGAATAGGGACAGGGACATGTAGAGAAGGAGGAGGGAGAATAGGGACAGGGACATGTAGAGAAGGAGGGAGGGAGAATAGGGACAGGGACATGTAGAGAAGGAGGGAGGGAGAATAGGGACAGGGACATGTAGAGAAGAAGGAGGGAGGGAGAATAGGGACAGGGACATGTAGAGAAGGAGGGAGGGAGAGAATAGGGACAGGGACATGTAGAGAAGGAGGGAGGGAGAATAGGGACAGGGACATGTAGAGAAGGAGGGAGGGAGAATAGGGACAGGGACATGTAGAGAAGGAGGGAGGGAGAATAGGGACAGGGACATGTAGAGAAGGAGGGAGGGAGAATAGGGACAGGGACATGTAGAGAAGGAGGGAGGGAGAATAGGACAGGGACATGTAGAGAAGGAGGAGGGAGAATAGGGACAGGGACATGTAGAGAAGGAGGGAGGGAGAATAGGACAGGGACATGTAGAGAAGGAGGGAGGGAGAATAGGGACAGGGACATGTAGAGAAGGAGGGAGGAGAATAGGGACAGGGACATGTAGGGACAGGGACATGGAGAAGGAGGGAGGAGAATAGGGACAGGGACATGTAGAGAAGGAGGGAGGGAGAATAGGGACAGGGACATGTAGAGAAGGAGGGAGGGAGAATAGGGACAGGGACATGTAGAGAAGGAGGGAGGGAGAATAGGGACAGGGACATGTAGAGAAGGAGGGAGGGAGAATAGGGACAGGGACATGTAGAGAAGGAGGGAGAATAGGGACAGGGACATGTAGAGAAGGAGGGAGGGAGAATAGGGACAGGGACATGTAGAGAAGGAGGGGAGGGAGAATAGGGACAGGGACATGTAGAGAAGGAGGAGGAGAGAATAGGGACAGGGACATGTAGAGAAGGAGGGAGGGAGAATAGGGACAGGGACATGTAGAGAAGGAGGAGGGAGAATAGGGACAGGGACATGTAGAGAAGGAGGGAGGAGAATAGGGACAGGGACATGTAGAGAAGGAGGGAGGGAGAATAGGGACAGGGACATGTAGAGAAGGAGGGAGGGAGAATAGGGACAGGGACATGTAGAGAAGGAGGGAGGGAGAATAGGGACAGGGACATGTAGAGAAGGAGGGAGGGAGAATAGGGACAGGGACATGTAGAGAAGGAGGGAGGAGAATAGGGACAGGGACATGTAGAGAAGGAGGGAGGAGAATAGGGACAGGGACATGTAGAGAAGGAGGGAGGGAGAATAGGGACAGGGACATGTAGAGAAGGAGGGAGGGAGAATAGGGACAGGGACATGTAGAGAAGGAGGGAGGGAGAATAGGGACAGGGACATGTAGAGAAGGAGGAGGAGAATAGGGACAGGGACATGTAGAGAAGGAGGGAGGGAGAATAGGGACAGGGACATGTAGAGAAGGAGGGAGGGAGAATAGGGACAGGGACATGTAGAGAAGGAGGGAGGGAGAATAGGGACAGGGACATGTAGAGAAGGAGGGAGGGAGAATAGGGACAGGGACATGTAGAGAAGGAGGGGAGGGAGAATAGGGACAGGGACATGTAGAGAAGGAGGGAGGGAGAATAGGGACAGGGACATGTAGAGAAGGAGGGAGGGAGAATAGGGACAGGGACATGTAGAGAAGGAGGGAGGGAGAATAGGGACAGGGACATGTAGAGAAGGAGGAAGGAGGGAGAATAGGGACAGGGACATGTAGAGGAGGGAGAATAGGGACAGGGACATGTAGAGAAGGAGGGAGGAGAATAGGGACAGGGACATGTAGAGAAGGAGGGAGGGAGAATAGGGACAGGGACATGAGAAGGAGGGAGAGAATAGGGACAGGGACATGTAGAGAAGGAGGGAGGGAGAATAGGGACAGGGACATGTAGAGAAGGAGGGAGGGAGAATAGGGACAGGGACATGTAGAGAAGGAGGGAGGGAGAATAGGGACAGGGACATGTAGAGAAGGAGGAGAGGGAGAATAGGGACAGGGACATGTAGAGAAGGAGGAGGGAGAATAGGGACAGGGACATGTAGAGAAGGAGGGAGGGAGAATAGGGACAGGGACATGTAGAGAAGGGGGGAAGGAGGGAGAATAGGGACAGGGACATGTAGAGAAGAAGGGAGGGAGAATAGGGACAGGGACATGTAGAGAAGGAGGGAGGGAGAATAGGGACAGGGACATGTAGAGAAGGAGGGAGGGAGAATAGGGACAGGGACATGTAGAGAAGGAGGGAGGGAGAATAGGGACAGGGACATGTAGAGAAGGAGGGAGGGAGAATAGGGACAGGGTCATGTAGAGAAGGAGGGAGGGAGAATAGGGACAGGGACATGTAGAGAAGGAGGGAGGGAGAATAGGGACAGGGACATGTAGAGAAGGAGGGAGGGAGAATAGGGACAGGGACATGTAGAGAAGGAGGGAGGGAGAGCATGGCCTGGGACATGTAGAGAAGGAGGGAGGGAGAATAGGGACAGGGACATGTAGAGAAGGAGGGAGGGAGAATAGGGACAGGGACATGTAGAGAAGGAGGGAGGGAGAATAGGGACAGGGACATGTAGAGAAGGAGGGAGGGAGAATAGGGAGGGACATGGCCTGGGACAGGGACATGTAGAGAAGGAGGGAAGGAGGGAGAATAGGGACAGGGACATGTAGAGAAGGAGGAGGAGAATAGGGACAGGGACATGTAGAGGGAGAGGGAGAATAGGGACAGGGACATGTAGAGAAGGAGGGAGGGAGAATAGGGACAGGGACATGTAGAGAAGGAGGGGAGGGAGAATAGGGACAGGGACATGTAGAGAAGGAGGGAGGGAGAATAGGGACAGGGACATGTAGAGAAGGAGGAGGGAGAATAGGGACAGGGACATGTAGAGAAGGAGGGAGGGAGAATAGGGACAGGGACATGTAGAGAAGGAGGGAGGGAGAATAGGGACAGGGACATGTAGAGAAGAGGAGGGAGAATAGGGACAGGGACATGTAGAGAAGGGGAGGGAGAATAGGGACAGGACATGTAGAGGGAGAATAGGGACAGGGACATGTAGAGAAGGAGGGAGGGAGAATAGGGACAGGGACATGTAGAGAAGGAGGGAGGGAGAATAGGGACAGGGACATGTAGAGAAGGAGGGAGGGAGAATAGGGACAGGGACATGTAGAGAAGGAGGGAGGAGAATAGGGACAGGGACATGTAGAGAAGGAGGGAGGGAGAATAGGGACAGGGACATGTAGAGAAGGAGGGAGGGAGAATAGGGACAGGGTCATGTAGAGAAGGAGGGAGGGAGAATAGGGACAGGGACATGTAGAGAAGGAGGGAGGGAGAATAGGGACAGGGACATGTAGAGAAGGAGGAAGGGAGAATAGGGACAGGGACATGTAGATAAGGAGGGAGGGAGAGCATGGCCTGGGACATGTAGAGAAGGAGGGAGGGAGAATAGGGACAGGGACATGTAGAGAAGGAGGGAGGGAGAATAGGGACAGGGACATGTAGAGAAGGAGGAAGGAGGGAGAATAGGGACAGGGACATGTAGAGAAGAAGGGAGGGAGAATAGGGACAGGGACATGTAGAGAAGGAGGGAGGGAGAATAGGGACAGGGACATGTAGAGAAGGAGGGAGGGAGAATAGGGACAGGGACATGTAGAGAAGGAGGGAGGGAGAATAGGGACAGGGACATGTAGAGAAGGAGGGAGGAGAATAGGGACAGGGACATGTAGAGAAGGAGGGAGGAGAATAGGGACAGGGACATGTAGAGAAGGAGGAGGGAGAATAGGGACAGGGACATGTAGAGAAGGAGGAGAGGAGAATAGGGACAGGGACATGTAGAGAAGGAGGGAGGGAGAATAGGGACAGGGACATGTAGAGAAGGAGGGAGGGAGAATAGGGACAGGGACATGTAGAGAAGGAGGGAGGGGGAGAATAGGGACAGGGACATGTAGAGAAGGAGGGAGGGAGAATAGGGACAGGGACATGTAGAGAAGGAGGGAGGAGAATAGGGACAGGGACATGTAGAGAAGGAGGGAGGGAGAATAGGGACAGGGACATGTAGAGAAGGAGGGAGGGAGAATAGGGACAGGGACATGTAGAGAAGGAGGGAGGGAGAATAGGGACAGGGACATGTAGAGAAGGAGGGAGGAGAATAGGGACAGGGACATGTAGAGAAGGAGGGAGGAGAGAATAGGGACAGGGACATGTAGAGAAGGAGGGAGGGAGAATAGGGACAGGGACATGTAGAGAAGGAGGGAGGGAGAATAGGGACAGGGACATGTAGAGAAGGAGGGAGGGAGAATAGGGACAGGGACATGTAGAGAAGGAGGGAGGGAGAATAGGGACAGGGACATGTAGAGAAGGAGGGAGGGAGAATAGGGACAGGGACATGTAGAGAAGGAGGGGAGGGAGAATAGGGACAGGGACATGTAGAGAAGGAGGGAGGAGAATAGGGACAGGGACATGTAGAGAAGGAGGAGGGAGAATAGGGACAGGGACATGTAGAGAAGGAGGGAGGGAGAATAGGGACAGGGACATGTAGAGAAGGAGGAGGAGGAATAGGGACAGGGACATGTAGAGAAGGAGGGAGGGAGAATAGGGACAGGGACATGTAGAGAAGGAAGGGGAGGGAGAATAGGGACAGGGACATGTAGAGAAGGAGGGAGGGAGAATAGGGACAGGGACATGTAGAGAAGGAGGGAGGGAGAATAGGGACAGGGACATGTAGAGAAGGAGGGAGGGAGAATAGGGACAGGGACATGTAGAGAAGGAGGAGGGAGAATAGGGACAGGGACATGTAGAGAAGGAGGGAGGGGAGAATAGGGACAGGGACATGTAGAGAAGGAGGGAGGGAGAATAGGGACAGGGACATGTAGAGAAGGAGGGAGGGAGAATAGGGACAGGGACATGTAGAGAAGGAGGGAGGGAGAATAGGGACAGGGACATGTAGAGAAGGGGGGAAGGAGGGAGAATAGGGACAGGGACATGTAGAGAAGGAGGGAGGGAGAATAGGGACAGGGACATGTAGAGAAGGAGGGAGGGAGAATAGGGACAGGGACATGTAGAGAAGGAGGGAGGGAGAATAGGGACAGGGACATGTAGAGAAGGAGGGAGGGAGAATAGGGACAGGGACATGTAGAGAAGGAGGGAGGGAGAATAGGGACAGGGACATGTAGAGAAGGAGGGAGGGAGAATAGGGACAGGGACATGTAGAGAAGGAGGAGGGAGAATAGGGACAGGGACATGTAGAGAAGGAGGGAGGGAGAATAGGGACAGGGACATGTAGAGAAGGAGGGAGGAGAATAGGGACAGGGACATGTAGAGAAGGAGGGAGGGAGAATAGGGACAGGGACATGTAGAGAAGGAGGAGGGAGAATAGGGACAGGGACATGTAGAGAAGGAGGGAGGGAGAATAGGGACAGGGACATGTAGAGAAGGAGAAGGGAGGGAGAATAGGGACAGGGACATGGAGAAGGGACATGGGAGGGAGGGAGAATAGGGACAGGGACATGTAGAGAAGGAGGGAGGGAGAATAGGGACAGGGACATGTAGAGAAGGAGGGAGGGAGAATAGGGACAGGGACATGTAGAGAAGGAGGAGGGAGAATAGGGACAGGGACATGTAGAGAAGGAGGGAGGGAGAATAGGGACAGGGACATGTAGAGAAGGAGGGAGGGAGAATAGGGACAGGGACATGTAGAGAAGGAGGGAGGGAGAATAGGGACAGGGACATGTAGAGAAGGAGGGAGGGAGAATAGGGACAGGGACATGTAGAGAAGGAGGGAGGGAGAATAGGGACAGGGACATGTAGAGAAGGAGGGAGGGGAGAATAGGGACAGGGACATGTAGAGAAGGAGGGAGGGAGAATAGGGACAGGGACATGTAGAGAAGGAGGGAGGGAGAATAGGGACAGGGACATGTAGAGAAGGAGGGAGGGAGAATAGGGACAGGGACATGTAGAGAAGGAGGGAGGAGAATAGGGACAGGGACATGTAGAGAAGGAGGGAGGGAGAATAGGGACAGGGACATGTAGAGAAGGAGGGAGGGAGAATAGGGACAGGGACATGTAGAGAAGGAGGGAGGGAGAATAGGGACAGGGACATGTAGAGAAGGAGGAAGGGAGGGGACAGGGACATGTAGATAAGGGGGAGGGAGGGAGGGGACAGGGACATGTAGAGAAGGAGGGAGGGAGAATAGGGACAGGGACATGTAGAGAAGGAGAATAGGGAGAATGGCCTGGGACATGTAGAGAAGGAAGGAGGGAGAGAATAGGGACAGGGACATGTAGAGAAGGAAGGAGGGAGGGAGAATAGGGACAGGGACATGTAGAGAAGGAGGGAGGGAGAATAGGGACAGGGACATGTAGAGAAGGAGGGAGGGAGAATAGGGACAGGGACATGTAGAGAAGGAGGGAGGGGGAGAATAGGGACAGGGACATGTAGAGAAGGAGGGAGGGAGAATAGGGACAGGGACATGTAGAGAAGGAGGGAGGGAGAATAGGGACAGGGACATGTAGAGAAGGAGGGAGGGAGAATAGGGACAGGGACATGTAGAGAAGGAGGGAGGGAGAATAGGGACAGGGACATGTAGAGAAGGAGGGAGGGAGAATAGGGACAGGGACATGTAGAGAAGGAAGGGGGAGGGAGAATAGGGACAGGGACATGTAGAGAAGGAGGGAGGGAGAATAGGGACAGGGACATGTAGAGAAGGAGGGAGGGAGAATAGGGACAGGGACATGTAGAGAAGGAGGAGGGAGAATAGGGACAGGGACATGTAGAGAAAGGAGGGAGGGAGAATAGGGACAGGGACATGTAGAGAAGGAGGGAGGGAGAATAGGGACAGGGACATGTAGAGAAGGAGGGAGGGAGAATAGGACAGGGACATGTAGAGAAGGAGGGAGGGAGGGAGAATAGGGACAGGGACATGTAGAGAAGGAGGGAGGGAGGGAATAGGGACAGGGACATGTAGAGAAGGAGGGAGGGAGAATAGGGACAGGGACATGTAGAGAAGGAGGGAGGGAGAATAGGGACAGGGACATGTAGAGAAGGAGGAGGGAGAATAGGGACAGGGACATGTAGAGAAGGAGGAGGGAGAATAGGGACAGGGACATGTAGAGAAGGAGGGAGGAGAATAGGGACAGGGACATGTAGAGAAGGAGGGAGGGAGCATGGCCTGGGACATGTAGAGAAGGAGGGAGGGAGAATAGGGACAGGGACATGTAGAGAAGGAGGGAGGGAGAATAGGGACAGGGACATGGAGGAATGGGACAGGGACATGTAGAGAAGGAGGAGGAGAATAGGGACAGGGACATGTAGAGAAGGAGGGAGGGAGAATAGGGACAGGGACATGTAGAGAAGGAGGGAGGGAGAATAGGGACAGGGACATGTAGAGAAGGAGGGAGGGAGAATAGGGACAGGGACATGTAGAGAAGGAGGGAGGGAGAATAGGGACAGGGACATGTAGAGAAGGAGGGAGGGAGAATAGGGACAGGGACATGTAGAGAAGGAGGGAGGGAGAATAGGGACAGGGACATGTAGAGAAGGAGGGAGGGAGAATAGGGACAGGGACATGTAGAGAAGGAGGAGGGAGAATAGGGACAGGGACATGTAGAGAAGGAGGAGGGAGAATAGGGACAGGGACATGTAGAGAAGGAGGGAGGGACATGTAGAGAAGGAGGGAGGGAGAATAGGGACAGGGACATGTAGAGAAGGAGGAGGAGGGAGAATAGGGACAGGGACATGTAGAGAAGGAAGGAGGGAGAATAGGGACAGGGACATGTAGAGAAGGAGGAGGAGGAGAATAGGGACAGGGACATGTAGAGAAGGAGGAAGGAGGGAGGGAGAATAGGGACAGGGACATGTAGAGAAGGAGGGAGGGAGAATAGGGACAGGGACATGTAGAGAAGGAGGGAGGGAGAATAGGGACAGGGACATGTAGAGAAGGAGGGAGGGAGAATAGGGACAGGGACATGTAGAGAAGGAGGGAGGGAGAATAGGGACAGGGACATGTAGAGAAGGAGGGAGGAGGAGAATAGGGACAGGGACATGTAGAGAAGGAGGGAGGGAGAATAGGGACAGGGACATGTAGAGAAGGAGGGAGGGAGAATAGGGACAGGGACATGTAGAGAAGGAGGGAGGAGGGAGGGAGAATAGGGACAGGGACATGGGACAGAGAAGTAGGGAGGGGAGAATAGGGACAGGGACATGTAGAGAAGGAGGGAGGGAGAATAGGGACAGGGACATGTAGAGAAGGAGGGAGGGAGAATAGGGACAGGGACATGTAGAGAAGGAGGGAGGGAGAATAGGGACAGGGACATGTAGAGAAGGAGGGAGGGAGAATAGGGACAGGGACATGTAGAGAAGGAGGGAGGGAGAATAGGGACAGGGACATGTAGAGAAGGAGGGAGGGAGGGAGAATAGGGACAGGGACATGTAGAGAAGGAGGAAGGGGGAGGGAGAATAGGGACAGGGACATGGAGGGAGGGAGAATAGGGACAGGGACATGTAGAGAAGGAGGGAGGGAGAATAGGGACAGGGACATGTAGAGAAGGAGGGAGGGAGAATAGGGACAGGGACATGTAGAGAAGGAGGGAGGGAGAATAGGGACAGGGACATGTAGAGAAGGAGGGAGGGAGAATAGGGACAGGGACATGTAGAGAAGGAGGGAGGAGAATAGGGACAGGGACATGTAGAGAAGGAGGGAGGGAGAATAGGGACAGGGACATGTAGAGAAGGAGGGAGGGAGAATAGGGACAGGACAGGGACATGAGAAGGAGGGAGGGAGAATAGGGAATGTAGGGACAGGGACATGTAGAGAAGGAGGGAGGGAGAATAGGGACAGGGACATGTAGATAAGGAGGGAAGGAGGGAGGGAGAGCATGGCCTGGGACATGTAGAGAAGGAGGGAGGGAGAATAGGGACAGGGACATGTAGAGAAGGAGGGAGGGAGGGCATGGCCTGGGACATGTAGAGAAGGAGGGAGGGAGAATAGGGACAGGGACATGTAGAGAAGGAGGAAGGGGGGAGGGAGAATAGGGACAGGGACATGGAGGGAGGGAGAATAGGGACAGGGACATGTAGAGAAGGAGGGAGGGAGAATAGGGACAGGGACATGTAGAGAAGGAGGGAGGGAGAATAGGGACAGGGACATGTAGAGAAGGAGGGGGAGGGAGATAGGGACAGGGACATGTAGAGAAGGAGGGAGGGAGAATAGGGACAGGGACATGTAGAGAAGGAGGGAGGGAGAATAGGGACAGGGACATGTAGAGAAGGAGGGAGGGAGAATAGGGACAGGGACATGTAGAGAAGGAGGGAGGGAGAATAGGGACAGGGACATGTAGAGAAGGAGGGAGGGAGAATAGGGACAGGGACATGTAGAGAAGGAGGGAGGGAGAATAGGGACAGGGACATGTAGAGAAGAGAAGGAGGAGGGAGAATAGGGACAGGGACATGTAGAGAAGGAGGGAGGGAGAATAGGGACAGGGACATGTAGAGAAGGAGGGAGGGAGAATAGGGACAGGGACATGTAGAGAAGGAGGGAGGGAGAATAGGGACAGGGACATGTAGAGAAGGAGGAGGGAGGAGAATAGGGACAGGGACATGTAGAGAAGGAGGGAGGGAGAATAGGGACAGGGACATGTAGAGAAGGAGGGAGGGAGAATAGGGACAGGGACATGTAGAGAAGGAGGGAGGGAGGGAATAGGGACAGGGACATGTAGAGAAGGAGGAGGGAGAGAATAGGGACAGGGACATGTAGAGAAGGAGGGAGGGAGAATAGGGACAGGGACATGTAGAGAAGGAGGGAGGGAGAATAGGGACAGGGACATGTAGAGAAGGAGGGAGGGAGAATAGGGACAGGGACATGTAGAGAAGGAGGAATAGGGAGGGACATGAGAATAGGGACAGGGACATGTAGAGAAGGAGGGAGGGAGAATAGGGACAGGGACATGTAGAGAAGGAGGAGGAGAATAGGGACAGGGACATGTAGAGAAGGAGGGAGGGAGAATAGGGACAGGGACATGTAGAGAAGGAGGGAGGAGAATAGGGACAGGGACATGTAGAGAAGGAGGGAGGGAGAATAGGACAGGGACATGTAGAGAAGGAGGGAGGGAGAATAGGGACAGGGACATGTAGAGAAGGAGGGAGGGAGAATAGGGACAGGGACATGTAGAGAAGGAGGGAGGAGAATAGGGACAGGGACATGTAGAGAAGGAGGGAGGGAGAATAGGGACAGGGACATGTAGAGAAGGAGGGAGGGAGAATAGGGACAGGGACATGTAGAGAAGGAGGGAGGAGGGAGAATAGGGACAGGGACATGTAGAGAAGGAGGGAGGGAGAATGGGACAGGGACATGTAGAGGAGGGAGGGAGAATGGCCTGGGACATGTAGAGAAGGAGGGAGGGAGAATAGGGACAGGGACATGTAGAGAAGGAGGGAGGGAGGAGGGACTGGGACATGGAGAGGATAGGGACAGGGACATGTAGAGAAGGAGGGAGGGAGAATAGGGACAGGGACATGTAGAGAAGGAGGGAGGGAGAATAGGGACAGGGACATGTAGAGAAGGAGGGAGGAGGGGACAGGGACATGTAGAGAAGGAGGGAGGAGAATAGGGACAGGGACATGTAGAGAAGGAGGGAGGAGATAGGGACAGGGACATGTAGAGAAGGAGGGAGGGAGAATAGGGACAGGGACATGTAGAGAAGGAGGGAGGGAGAATAGGGACAGGGACATGTAGAGAAGGAGGGAGGGAGAATAGGGACAGGACATGTAGAGAAGGAGGGAGGGAGAATAGGGACAGGGACATGTAGAGAAGGAGGGAGGGAGGGAAATAGGGACAGGGACATGTAGATAAGGAGGGAAGGAGGGAGGGAGAGAATGGGACTGGGACATGTAGAGAAGGAGGGAGGGAGAATAGGGACAGGGACATGTAGAGAAGGAGGGAGGGAGAGCATGGCCTGGGACATGTAGAGAAGGAGGGAGGGAGAATAGGGACAGGGACATGTAGAGAAGGAGGGAGGGAGAATAGGGACAGGGACATGTAGAGAAGGAAGGAGGGAGAATAGGGACAGGGACATGTAGAGAAGGAAGGAGGGAGAATAGGGACAGGGACATGTAGAGAAGGAGGAAGGAGGGAGAATAGGGACAGGGACATGTAGAGAAGGAGGAGGGAGGGAGAATAGGGACAGGGACATGTAGAGAAGGAAGGAGGGAGAATAGGGACAGGGACATGTAGAGAAGGAGGGAGGGGGACAGGGATGTATAGGGACAGGGACATGTAGAGAAGGAGGGAGGGAGAATAGGGACAGGGACATGTAGAGAAGGAGGAGGGAGGGAGGGACATAGGGACAGGGACATGTATAGACTGGAGGGAGGGAGAATAGGGACAGGGACATGTAGAGAAGGAGGAAGGAGGAGAATAGGGACAGGGACATGTAGAGAAGGAGGGAGGGAGAATAGGGACAGGGACATGTAGAGAAGGAGGGAGGGAGAATAGGGACAGGGTTTGTAGAGAAGGAGGGAGGGAGAATAGGGAGGGACATGTAGAGAAGGAGGGAGGGAGAATAGGGACAGGGACATGTAGAGAAGGAGGGAGGAGAATAGGGACAGGGACATGTAGAGAAGGAGGAAGGGAGAATAGGGACAGGGACATGTAGATAAGGAGGGAAGGAGGGAGGGAGAGCATGGCCTGGGACATGTAGAGAAGGAGGGAGGGAGAATAGGGACAGGGACATGTAGAGAAGGAGGGAGGGAGAGCATGGCCTGGGACATGTAGAGAAGGGGGAAGGAGGGAGGGAGAATAGGGGCAGGGACATGTAGAGAAGGGGGGAAGGAGGGAGGGAGAATAGGGACAGGGACATGTAGAGAAGGGGGAAGGAGGGAGGGAGAATAGGGACAGGGACATGTAGAGAAGGAGGGAGGGAGAATAGGGACAGGGACATGTAGAGAAGGAGGAAGGAGGGAGAATAGGGACAGGGACATGTAGAGAAGGAAGGAGGGAGAATAGGGACAGGGACATGTAGAGAAGGAAGGAGGGAGAATAGGGACAGGGACATGTAGAGAAGAAGGGAGGGAGAATAGGGACAGGGACATGTAGAGAAGAAGGGAGGGAGAATAGGGACAGGGACATGTAGAGAAGGAGGGAGGGAGAATAGGGACAGGGACATGTAGAGAAGGAGGAAGGAGGGAGGGAGAATAGGGACAGGGACATGGAGGGAGGGAGAATAGGGACAGGGACATGTAGAGAAGGAGGAAGGAGGGAGGGAGAATAGGGGCAGGGACATGTAGAGAAGGAGGGAGGGAGAATAGGGACAGGGACATGTAGAGAAGGAGGAAGGGAGAATAGGGACAGGGACATGTAGAGAAGGAGGGAGGGAGAATAGGGACAGGGACATGTAGAGAAGGAGGGAGGGAGAATATGGACAGGGACATGTAGAGAAGGAGGGAGGGAGAATAGGGACAGGGACATGTAGAGAAGGAGGGAGGGAGGGAGAATAGGGACAGGGACATGTAGAGAAGGAGGGAGAGGAGAATAGGGACAGGGTCATGTAGTTTTGTGGGAGGGGAATAGGGACAGGGTCATGTAGAGTTTACAGGAGAATAGGGACAGGGACATGTAGAGAAGGAGGAAGGGAGAATAGGGACAGGGACATGTAGATAAGGAGGGAAGGAGGGAGGGAGAGCATGGCCTGGGACATGTAGAGTTTGAGGGAGGGAGAATAGGGACAGGGACATGTAGAGAGGAGGGAGGGAGAGCATGGCCTGGGACATGTAGAGAAGTGGGAGGGAGAGCATGGCCTGGGACATGTGTTTTCTGTATGGGTACAGACTAAGAGCATGTGTTTTCTGTATGGGTACATGTGTTAGAGAGGGAGGTATAAGAGAGCATGGCCTGGGACATGTAGAGAAGGAGGGAGGGAGTGCATGGCCTGGGACATGTATGGGTACATGTGGAGGGAGGGAGAGCATCCTGGGACATGGTTTGAGATAAGACTAAGAGCATGTGTTTTCTGGGATGGCCTGGGACATGTAGAGAAGGAGGGAAGGACATCCCATGGTTTGGACATGTAGAGAGAGGGAAGAGCATGGCCTTCTGTATGTAGAGGAGGGAGGTTTACATCAGTGGCCTGGGACATGTAGAGGAGGGAGCATGGCCTGGGACATGTAGAGAAGGAGGGAGGGAGAGCATGGCCTGGGACATGTAGAGAAGGAGGGAGGGAGAGCATGGCCTGGGACATGTAGAGAAGGAGGGAGGGAGAGCATGGCCTTGGACATGTACAGAAGAAGGGAGGGAGAGCATGGCCTGGGACATTCCTGGACGTTGTTCCACCTCCCAGGGGGAATGGCAACGCCAGTTTTCCCAGAAAATGATCTTCCAGTCAGGGTTTGTGGGGGGGTTGTTAGCTCCCTTCGCAGGGGGTTAACACTATTGACTCAAGAGGACAGTCAATCAGACAGTGTCCATCCCCGCCTCCCCTCATGGGGACCATAACGCGCCCCTCGAGGTCATTTCCTCTGTCCTGAAGAGACAACACTATGCTCACGCTCCTTTCTCTCACTCTGCTCATTTCCTCTCCGTTGATGTTACTATGACTATGGGATGTATGCTTCCTGTTTGTTTTCTGTATGGGTACATGTGTTAGTGTTTACATCCCAGTGGTTTGATGTATAAGACTAAGAGCATGTGTTTTCTGTATGGGTACATGTGTTAGTGTTTACATCCCAGTGGTTTGATGTATAAGACTAAGAGCATGTGTTTTCTGTATGGGTACATGTGTTAGTGTTTACATCCCAGTGGTTTGATGTATAAGACTAAGAGCATGTGTTTTCTGTATGGGTACATGTGTTAGTGTTTACATCCCAGTGGTTTGATGTATAAGACTAAGAGCATGTGTTTTCTGTATGGGTACATGTGTTAGTGTTTACATCCCAGTGGTTTGATGTATAAGACTAAGAGCATGTGTTTTCTGTATGGGTACATGTGTTAGTGTTTACATCCCAGTGGTTTGATGTATAAGACTAAGAGCATGTGTTTTCTGTATGGGTACATGTGTTAGTGTTTACATCCCAGTGGTTTGATGTATAAGACTAAGAGCATGTGTTTTCTGTATGGGTACATGTGTTACATCCCAGTGGTTTGATGTATAAGACTATCCCAGTGGTTTGATGTATAAGACTAAGAGCATGTGTTTTCTGTATGGGTACATGTGTTAGTGTTTACATCCCAGTGGTTTGATGTATAAGACTAAGAGCATGTGTTTTCTGTATGGGTACATGTGTTAGTGTTTACATCCCAGTGGTTTGATGTATAAGACTAAGAGCATGTGTTTTCTGTATGGGTACATGTGTTAGTTTTACATCCCAGTGGTTTGATGTATAAGACATGTGTTTTCCATGTGTTAGTGTTTGCAGTGGTTTGATGTATAAGACTAAGAGCATGTGTTTTCTATATGGGTACATGTGTTAGTGTTTACATCCCAGTGGTTTGATGTATAAGACTAAGAGCATGTGTTTTCTGTATGGGTACATGTGTTAGTGTTTACATCCCAGTGGTTTGATGTATAAGACTAAGAGCATGTGTTTTCTGTATGGGTACATGTGTTAGTGTTTACATCCCAGTGGTTTGATGTATAAGACTAAGAGCATGTGTTTTCTGTATGGGTACATGTGTTAGTGTTTACATCCCAGTGGTTTGATGTATAAGACTAAGAGCATGTGAAGCACATTGTTTGCAGCCTTTTAGGAGAGTTATTATTTTCATGGTAAAGTTACTGTTCATGCTTCTGTTCCCAGATGTAATCTAAACTTGCAACACAGCCAGTAACATTTTAATGGAATGTGTTGATCACTTTCTCTCACCTTCCCTTCCTGTTTCTTTCTCTATCCCTCGCTCCTCTCCATCTCCCTCTCCCTCTCTCTTTGTCTCTCTCTCCTCTCCATCTCCCTCTCCATCTCTCTCTCCTCTCATTCTCTCTCTCTCAATCTTGCTCTTTCTCTATCTCCATCTTGCTCTCTGTCTCCTCTCCATCTCTCTCTCTCCATCTGTCTCTCTCTCTCCATCTCTCTCTCTCCATCTGTCTCTCTTTCCTCTCCATCTCCCTCTCCATCTCTCTCTCCTCTCATTCTCTCTCTCTCCATCTTGCTCTCTGTATCTATCTCCATCTCGCTCTCTGTCTCTGTCTCTCTCCATCTCTCTCTCCATCTCTCCCTCTCTCTCTCCTCTCAGGCAGAGCAGAGCGTAGTGTCTCTGTGTAAGGTCCAGGGTCTGGCTACAGTAGCTGACCTCTACAGGCAGCACATGGATCAGCTGCTCCAGTGGCTCTCAGCCTCTCAGAAGACCTGGACCAGCTACTCCCCCCAGAGACTGCAGCTCCAGGTCATCGCCACCCAATCAGGTGAGACTATAGGTCAGGCTTCTCCAAGCGTGTTCCTGGAGAGCCTACCCTCATGTAGGTTTTAAATCCAACTCCACTTGTAACTAACGTGACTCAACTGATCAGATAGATATTCATTCAAATCAGGTGTGTTAGATTCGGGTTGGAGAGAACCTACAGGAACAGGGTTGGAGAGCTCTGCTATAGGTCATCTCTGGCCAGTCATGTGAGACTATAGCCACATCGCTGGCCAATCAGGTGAGCATATAGCCACATTGCTGGCCAATCAGGTGAGAATACAGGTAAATTCTGTCCAATCAGAAGACCAATCTGCAACCAACCCATTACTGTCCAAACAGTCATATCTAGCCAATCAGGTGAGACTAAAACCACATTATTGTCAGAATCATGTGAGACCAAAGGCAGAGGGGAAGAGGCGAAGCAAGAGGTTTTACTCCGCCCAAAATCTGTCCACGAAAATAAGCCTAAGAAGGGAGGAATTTTTGGTCAATGGGAGAGTGTTGAATTTGGTCAACAAAAAATGGAATTGCTCATTTGCTAAGTGATCCTTATTCGATCAACTGAAGTTTCGGAATGGTTAGGTTGTTCCGAATTTACTGATATAAGTGGACATGCGTTGCATTTACCCAACTTTGAAAAAAACAACTTTATATTGGAGTTGTTCCTGTTGTCATAGGGAGAGGACTCATCATGGATATAACCCGTTTTAGTGTGGATATTGCCATTGAGAGCTTCCACCATTTTAAAGTAGACAATTGGGTGGGGATTCTTATGATTTTGGAGCAATCAGCCAATGAAGAATAAGAAAATTGACTACTTTAAAATGGAAATGGCTTCAATGGTGCTGCCCTTGCGGTCACAGACTCTATAATGGCACAGATACAAAGATGAGTCATCTATCTCTATGGCCTGTTGTTCACATGCATATCTGCCCTCTCATTGGCTAGAATGGTTCCACCTGATCTCGCCGCCTCCACCCTGACTTCCATATTTGAGGACATGTATTTCTACTGTTAGTGCGGGTCACTTGACTATCTTGTCAATATAGTATACAATATTTGCTACATGTCATCGCTGGCCAGTCAGGTGAGACTATAGTCAAGCTATTACCTCCATGTTGTTTCCCCACCACTCCTATAAATACCAGTTATAGAGTGGATATTGTCATTGAAGACAACCCTTCATTCCATACCAGCCAAACAGCCACCATCATAGATTTACACTGAACAAAAATATAAACACAGCATGCCATCATTTCAAAGGTTTGACTGAGTTCCAGTTCATATCAGGAAATCAGTCTGTTGAAATACATTCATTAGGCCCTAATCTATGGATTTCACATGACTGGGAATACACATATACATGTGTTAGTCACATATACCAACAAAACAAAAAGAAGGCTTGTGGATCAGAAAACCAGCCAGTATCTGGTGTGACCACCATTTCCCTCATGCAGTGCGACACATCTCCTTCACATAGAGTTGATCAGGCTGTTGATTGTGGCCTGTGGAACGTTGTCCCACTCCTCTACAATGGCTGTGTGATGTTGCTACACCTGTCAGGAGGCTGGATTATCTTGGCAAAGGAGAAATACTCACTAACAGGAATGGAAACAAATGTTGCTATGTCCGTTCTATTCACTTTATTTCTACGCTGTCATCTACCCTTAAGACCTGTATTGAGTCAAAGACCTTTGACTCAAGTCCCCTTTAGAAACACTCACACAGACAGAACGAGACTTGCCTGCCTACCCAAACTCCTTGCACCGGCAAAACATCACATCCATGGATGTTAGTTTCTTCTTCGCAATGAGTCTGTATCTGAGGACCTCCTCTACGATTTGTAGAATGGAAATCCATTCTAGACGGTCTGATTGGACCCAGAAACCGATGGTTTGGGCCAGAGCCAGAACAAAAATGTGTAAAGCGGCACTTTTAAAAATGTGTCATTGGTACTTTGATACTCTGATGGTTAGAGATGATCCAATCGCTGATGACTTGGTTTTGTACAACACCCCGCACTTTGATGTCACTACAAACCACTTGAATGGTGGCAGTCTGACTGAAGTATGTAGTGAATGATAGCAGCAGAATAATTCAGTTTGAGGCATCTGGCAAGTCAGCAACATAACCTGCCATTATCCAGCTACACACAGAAAGCTTGTCATTAGAGCCAAGTTAGCTTAGTGACTAGGGTAAATCCTCCACCCACTCTGTCTCAGTCCAGGTTAGGGAGGGTTACAAGGGCTCTGAACCTCACTTTACGCATTACTTTACCCCTATCCCCCATAATCCTCCGACATTAGCACCTCCGACACACGTTCTTTCATCCCGGATCGCTCTCTGTCTCTCTCTCTGTCTGTGTCTCTGTCTCTCTCTGTCTCAGTCTCTCTCTCTCTGTCTCTCTCTCTGTCTCAGTCTCTCTCTCTCTGTCTCTCTCTCTCTCTCTCTGTCTCTCTCTCTGTCTCAGTCTCTCTCTCTCTGTCTGTGTCTCTCTCTCTGTCTCTCTGTCTCAGTCTCTCTCTCTGTCTCAGTCTCTCTCTCTGTCTGTCTCTCTCTCTCTGTCTCCGTCTCTCTCTCTCTCTCACACACCACACACTTGCACTCCAGACCTATACACTCTTAGAAAAAAGGGTTATTTGGCTGTCCCCATGTGGAACCCTCTATGGAATTGTTTCTACATGGAACCCGAAACGGAACCCTTTTAGGTTTGTCTGTATAATTCTAATAATAGAGAAGTTATTTTAGTTCTTTAGTTTTATAGTTGTACTGTTATTCATGCTTAATCAGGACCAATAGATTTCCACAGATATTTATCAGATGATAGTAACAGGATGTACTGAACAGGTATTTGAGGTTTCTGCTCTGATTGTATGAGAACAGCAATGAACAGCTGTAGTATGTCCTCTAGTCCCCTAAGCCTCCAGTCATAACTGACCAGTCCATTCTAAGCTTACGGTCAGACCGACCCCAGTCTTTGTGTGGTTATTTTTAAAATACTCCCTACAAAGCCCCTCGCCATTCCGGGGTTAACTTTTCACATTTCTGGCCACTATGCCAAAGCATTCTGGGAATATGGGCCTGGGAGCCAATGGAAAGACATGCTATAGATTATAGCATCTATTAGTGGATGTTTGAGATCTGAGAATATCCCATTCTCTTAGTCATAGTCTGGTCTCACCTTCTGACTGCTGTTTGTCAGACATAAACTTTGTCCTCCCATTTCCTCTTCACACTGGCATTGCTCCTCTTTTCCGTACGTGTGTGTGTGGATCCCTGCGTTCGTGTATGTGTTTGTCCGTAAATGTCCCTGCGTTTTTCTGTGTGTCTCTGCATGCACGTGTGTGTGAGTGTGTGTGTGTTCCTTCACTGTCTCTGGTCTGGCACCCTCTGGCCCTGTAAAAATAAATCCCCTCTGTGTCTGTGTGCCTACACCACACCACACACTGCCAGGAGAGCAGGGCAGGACAATTGTCAACTGGCTGTGTACTAGGGATCATTTTAGAGGAATCCAGCCTAGCTGACCCTCTCATTTCAGCAGTGAGTTAGTGTGAAGAGGCCTTGAGATGTCTGCTCTGGTCTGACACCTTCACCCTGTTTGTGGCACCGTTTTGATTCGCACATTCCTGCTGCGTGACATCTTTCCATTTTGTGTCCTCTCTCTCTATATATATATATATCTCTATCTCTATATATCTCTCTCTCTATATATATCTCTGTCTCTGTCTCTCTGTCTCTCTCTCTCTCCTTACCCTCCATTGCCTTGTTCTCTCTCCTCTCTCTCTCTCTCTCTCTCTCTCTCTCTCTCTCTCTCTCTCTCTCTTATCTGCTTCTTGGGGGAAGTCCATTCTACTGGCCAGCCGCTGCCCTCATCATCACAGGATATCCTCTGTCTTGTCTCTACAGCATGTCATACACACACACACATAGTCAGACAGACACTTGGTTAGTGTGTGTGTGTGTGTGTGTGTGAGCTGGGAATACTTTCACTGTGAATTTCCCATCCAGTGACTGACCCAGCCTGGTAACACGACTTACCGCAACACACACACACACACACACACACACAAAAGCTCCTTTAACTCATGTCTCATTTCCTTGTTGCTGTGTGTCACAGTCTGGTCAGTCCTTGGAACTTTCCCTGTCTGACTGAGTAGTGGTCAGTGGTACTAATAATAGGACTTCTGTTCTTCTGTGTGTGTTCAGGCCCAGTCATTGGAGAGTTCCTGCCCTTGCTAATGCCCCTTCTGCAGAACTGTCTGGACCCAGAGAGAGACCCTGAGATGAGACTACACATCTTCACCATGCTGTCCAAACTGCTGCTGGATGCTACACACACACTGGACTCCCAGGGGTGAGTTCTGAATACACACACACACACAACCAGCCGGTCCCATTTGAATCCCTCCCCCTTGGCCCTAACCCTTCAAAGTTTACATATCTGTAAGGTTGAAGCAATATTGGGAAGCTTTACCACTACACTGCTTAAATACCTCTCCAGGCATGCTAACATGGGGAGGTCCAAAAGGAGGGATAGGGAGTGATTTGGGACCGGCTGATACACACAGACTCCCACACATACAGACTCCCACACACGCACACACAGACTCCCACACACACAGACTCCCACACACACACACACAGACTCCCACACACAGACTCTCACACACGCACACACAGACTCCCACACACGCACACACAGACTCCCACACACGCACACACAGACTCCCACACACACACACACATACAGACTCCCACACACACACACACATACAGACTCCCACACACACACACACACACACACACACATACATACAGACTCCCACACACACACACACACATACAGACTCCCACACACACACACACATACAGACTCCCCACACACACACACACACATACAGACTCCCACACACACACACATACAGACTCCCACACACACACACACACACACACACACATACAGACTCCCACACACACACACACACATACAGACTCCCACACACATACAGACTCCCACACAGACTCCCACACACACACACACACACACACACAGACACACACACACACACACAGACACACACACACACACACACACACACACACACACACACAGACTCCCACACACGCACACACAGACTCCCACACACGCACACACAGACTCCCACACACGCACATACAGACTCCCACACACACATACAGACTCCCACACAACACACACACACACAGACTCCCACACACGCACACACAGACTCCCACACACACACATACAGACTCCCACACACATACACACACACACACACACACACACACACACACACTCCCCCACACACACACACACACACACACACACACAGGCTGCCAAACACAAACTGATGCAAGGACACGTGCATGCACGTAAATTCACATACTGTACACACACATGCATGCACATACACACACAAACCTGTGTCCACCACACAGACAAAAAATGCATGATAAACACCTAGCTCCTACAGCTAAGTCGCAGAGTGAAAACAGGAAGTACCTCTGGTTTCCCGACATGCCACAATATGGGTAAAGGAGAGGTGAAAGTTCAGTAATGGTCTTAGATACACACAGTTAAAGCCAGGCTGGACCGGTATAGCCCAGGTTGACTTTCCACAGGCTCGTTAGCGCAGGCTGGCCTAAACCTGTCACGTTTGTTTTCATTTCTCCAAACTGCCCTGAACGTGATGTGTTTCTCCCCAGGTGTTATTAGCAGATTTAGCACAGCTCATGTTTTTCCAACTTCCCCTCATTAACTGTAGAATTAGCAGCCCAGCGACACGGAACCCTCGTCAACAGACGTAGTTGTCAATGATGTATTATGTAAGTCCATAGTAGCTGTCCCATCTCAGGCTCTGCAGACTGCAGTGGGTCTGTTTATTCTCTATGAGGCTTGGGCTATATAGAGTCTATGGCTACTATAGGAGATTGGTCATAATAGGAAAAACCATGGTGTAATTTCCACTAGTAATGGAGGGGACATGCCCCCCCTACCCCTACTTTTGACTGTTTATATTTCTCATTACAAGGCTGAATTTAGAATTCATAGAAGCCATAGGTCAAATGCGTTGAAAGCTTTACTCGGCCTAAATTGTCCTCCCCCGTCTCACTAATCTGGATGGAATCTACCACCACAGGCATCTTGTTACATCTGGGACCTACCAACATGAAACATACCTAGCAATATGCCTCTGATGGGGGAGGGGGGATTTTGGTTTGATCTATCCGTCCTCAGTGAGTTAGTAACGCCAGGCCTCATCACCACCCCAGAGTGATCTTTCAACACTGTTAAGAGGGATGGAGCGTTGAGACTAACTGAATGATTGGAAGAATGAATGACAGAATTCAACTTGAATTGCCCCGAAGAGGATTTGATTTACACATCATGAGCCACATTGTAAACAGACACATCCAACTAAATCACCAGTGGGGAGGCTACCTGTCACCCACGCATTCCACATTACATTCAGTCAAATCCAGACCAGGATATTAGCAGACAATAACATGAAAGACTCCTTATGGGGTCCCTGAATATCTCTGTTATCTCCGCCTCTCCAAGCCATTTCCACATAGTCCGTCTCTCTTCCCCTCCAGCGCCTCTCTAATCTTGGGGAATGCATTAAGTTAAGCCGGGGCCTTGTGGTCTGTGGTCTCTGCTGTGGCTCCTGCGGTCGGAGCAACAGTTGTCCCCGTCACTCAGTGGGGTAACTTGTCAGCGTGGTCCCCAAGGGTCGACCGTGACTGCCCGGGGTGCAGCGCGTGTCACCGTGGATGTGTACATAATGTCTAGGGTCATGTGGAGGTCAATCTGGGTAGTTATTATGGTGTGGAACCCTTTTAGTCAAACTGGCCAAAGGAGTTGGTAGAAGCAGACGGACACCCAGGCTAGAAGTCAGACATTAAGACATTAGCATTGTGAACTCCAAGCTCCAGAGGTGAGTGATAGGCTACATCCAGCCCATAAAGGTAACAAGCAGAGCCTCTGTCCTTCCCCAACTCTCTCTTCCTCTCACAGGCCACCTATGTGGTTTAGTGTTGACTTGTGCCTTTAACCCAGGGCACCTTGGTAGTTAAGTCATCATAGGAAGATTAGTAGTGAGTGATTATACAGTATACAGTATAGCAAGTTTATACTATGAAGAATTCATATTGACATATAGGGTTGGAAGCATGAGTTTTTACTCACCAACGTGATGTGTGGTCAAACACTTAGTAAGTTAGTTGTAGTCACGATCTGGTTACCTATAAGTACAAACATAGTTATTCAATATTTATTCACTTAATTCTGGAGATCTTCTCATCTACCCACAATGCACTATTTTTCAACGGCATTTGGAGGATCTACTCTGTGCTACAGAGTTTATATTCCATCTCGGTTAGCCACTAGCCACTAACGTTAGCCACAGGCTTTTAAAAGTTTTACCATCGGATGGGCCCCAGCCATCAATCTGGAAGTCTTCTCTCTCTTTGCTTTTAATTTGAGTTTATGTTTTGGTTGTGTTCTAGCTGGCCTCCAATAGTTAGGCTCTAGCTTACCGACCATAACCGTGGTGGTTGGGTAGGCTAATAGCTAATTGGCTAAATAGCTAACGTTAGCTGGCTGGCTAGCTTGCTTGCTTGCTGGCTAAGATAACTGCATATAGCTAGCTAACATTATTTGATAACTGGTCATTGACTGTCATTGACTTTAATGTAGCTGTAAGCTAGGTGTTGATAGTAACTGGCTGACTCATTCAATGATAACGTAACGTTAGTAGGGCTAGCTTTAGCAGGCTAGTAAGGGCTAACTTTAGCAGGCTAGTAGGGCTAACTTTAGCAGGCTAGTAGGGCTAACCTTAGCAGGCTAGTAGGGCTAACTTTAGCAGGCTAGTTGGCTAGCAACCTTGCAGGTTGATTTGTAACAAATTCCTAAATTATTTGCTTGTAAACTGGCTTAAAATTAGATTGAAACCAGTAGTTGGTGTAATTTGACGTTCTACATTTGAAGTTATTTCTGTGGAGGTTACATTATAGTGAATGGGCTGGCTTGCCGGGTCCTCCATATTACATCACGCCCGGAAAAACCTTTTCCAAAAATTACTTTGGCGTTCTTTGGAATTCTGATGGGTTTGATGTAATAACTAGAAAATTTGAAAAGTGAGCTGTATCTTTACATTGGGACTTTTAATGCATATACTAATGCAAATCCATTTGTTATACGTGGTTACAACGTGGCTTTTTTTAAGTAATGCCTTCCCGCACACAGTCTCTCCCATGTAGAATGTTTGTAGTGCAGCACACCCACACAGACACAAACTTCCATCTCATCAAGGCGACAATGATAATGATGCACAGTATCTCTCTATAATACACTCTTTGTTCCTGTAACAAAATGACATAATAACATGTCGGCAGCAGAACAAAGAGAAAGGAAAAGGGAAGAGAGAGAGTATCCTCAAACATATGCCTTAGTTCCACTGACACATAATGGCTTTGTTTCATGTGGATCTGTGGGCTGCTATTGAAGGTTAAGGTAGAACAGAAGTAGAGAGGTAGGCTGCTATTTAAAGGTTAAGATAAAATACAAGTAGAAAGGAATGTGTTATGGGAGAAAGAATACACCCCACACTGTGAAAATGACAGATACAATCAAAATCTGTAATTGCTGTCTGAGGGGGGGGCACATGGGAATGTGTGAAACTGCCTCCTCAGCCAGAAGTGTCCCCACTTGCGCTGCCAAATAGCTAGCTATTCACGTGCCGTGATTGGTAAGAGGTCCTGTGCCTCGGTATGAGCCGAATCAGGAGGACGCGGCCCTCGATAAGCAGCATGACGTCCTTTACATGTGCGTTACTTGCTGGGAGTAGCACTTGTCTTGAGTCAGACTGTGTAAATGTGTGTTGGGTACCAAACTGATAATCATATCTTATTGTGTGCATGCCTGCGAGCGCCATGCACACTATTGATGGGATTGGTCAATGCGATCTGGAAAGATCCATTACTCTTCATGGCATCCTTTCCATCCACTTCCATATAGGACAGATAGAGAGCAGGGAGAATAGAACACATGAAGGCCGCTGACTGGCTGCATTAGTGGGAGATAGGCTCCTCCTACTGGAGAATAGATGGTACAGCCCGCTCCAACATACAGGGTCACTCAGAACAGAAGTATAATGGGGGTGTATATAGGGATTATAGAGACTGCTGCCAGATTTTGCACTTACAAATACCACATGTCAGTGTTGGGGAGAAATGGGGTGCCGGACTCATAAATTAACTGTGTGTGTGTGTGTGTGGGCGCAGGCAGAGGGAGTGACTGTCAGTATGATTGCATTGGCAGGAGAGTAGAGAGTGAGTGAGAGAAGAGGAGAGGAGACACAAAGGACATCCAGATGGTCCCCTTCTCTTCATCCCCTGTCCCCTCTCTTTCTGCACCTCTAGTCTTAGTATCCACAGACCGGCTGGCTGTGGGAAACATGGCCGTAGATACAGCTGTGTGTCAGTGGTTTGTCACTGAGCTTCTCTTCATCCCCTGTCCCCTCTCTTTCTGCACCTCTAGTCTTAGTATCCACAGACCGGCTGGCTGTGGGAAACATGGCCGTAGATACAGCTGTGTGTCAGTGGTTTGTCACTGTGTAGCACTCAGTAATCTCCAGTAGCTGCCTGGTAGCTCTATATTACTGTGTAATTCTCATCAAGTGTTTTCACATCGCGTCACATCATTGGACAAGGAGGCTACTTCCCAGTCTGCTCATCCTGACTCTGATGATGTTGCCTATTTGTACACTGACTGCATCATTCATCACCATATCGTTAGATTATATTAGGTATTCTTAGAATGTTATGCAAAGTTTTTAGGAATTTCATAGTGAATTATTCGATAATAGACTGGGGACTAGACCATTTCTTTATTTTCCGAAGAAAATAATGTATTTTTCCTTAGAGAATCATTAGAGAATTTCTTGTGAATGTGGGAACTAGAGTGTCACTCTACTAGAGCCTTCAAACTCATCTCTGGGCCTGGATGCCAGTTCCACTGTGTTTTCATTGTTCCCCTCTAACCAGGGACAGATTTAGACCTGGATGCCAGTTCCACTGTGTTTTCATTGTTCCCCTCTAACCAGGGACAGATTTAGACCTGGATGCCAGTTCCACTGTGTTTTCATTGTTCCCCTCTAACCAGGGACAGATTTAGACCTGGATGCCAGTTCCACTGTGTTTTCATTGTTCCCCTCTATCCAGGGACAGATTTAGACCTGGATGCCAGTTCCACTGTGTGTTTTCATTGTTCCCCTCTAACCAGGGACAGATTTAGACCTGGATGCCAGTTCCACTGTGTTTTCATTGTTCCCCTCTAACCAGGGACAGATTTAGACCTGGATGCCAGTTCCACTGTGTTTTCATTGTTCCCCTCTAACCAGGGACAGATTTAGACCTGGATGCCAGTTCCACTGTGTTTTCATTGTTCCCCTCTAACCAGGGACAGATTTAGACCTAGATGCCAGTTCCACTGTGTTTTCATTGTTCCCCTCTAACCAGGGACAGATTTAGACCTGGATGCCAGTTCCACTGTGTTTTCATTGTTCCCCTCTAACCAGGGACAGATTTAGACCTGGATGCCAGTTCCACTGTGTTTTCATTGTTCCCCTCTAACCAGGGACAGATTTAGACCTGGATGCCAGTTCCACTGTGTTTTCATTGTTCCCCTCTAACCAGGGACAGATTTAGACCTGGATGCCAGTTCCACTGTGTGTTTTCATTGTTCCCCTCTAACCAGGGACAGATTTAGACCTGGATGCCAGTTCCACTGTGTTTTCATTGTTCCCCTCTAACCAGGGACAGATTTAGACCTGGATGCCAGTTCCACTGTGTTTTCATTGTTCCCCTCTAACCAGGGACAGATTTAGACCTGGATGCCAGTTCCACTGTGTTTTCATTGTTCCCCTCTAACCAGGGACAGATTTAGACCTGGATGCCAGTTCCACTGTGTTTTCATTGTTCCCCTCTAACCAGGGACAGATTTATACCTGGGACACCAGGTGAGTGTAATTAATGATCAGGTAGAACAGAGAACCAGCAGGCTCTGTACCTCGTAGGGTCAGAGTTGAATAGCCCGGTACTAGAGAGCAGATTTTCTTGGGTATTGAATCATTGGAGAAGTACTTTGTTGTGTGGGGACTCGGGAGGAGAGACGGCTTCAGAACATCTACTTCTATCCAAGACGTGTACTAATGTAGGAATCAGTCCATTGGAACAACTGATCAACTTCTTTAATGCTCTCTCTCTCTCTCTCTCTCTCTCTCTCTCTCTCTCTCTCTCTCTCTCATTTCAAATGTCATTATGTCTATATACAGTGTTGTAATGATGTACAAATAGTTCAAGTACAAAAGGGAAAATAAATTAACATAAATATGGGTTGTATTTACAATGGTGCTTCTTCAGCAGGGAAGAACAAACACCATTGTAAATACAACCCATATTTATGTTGATTTGTTTTCCCTTTTCTTGTGGCAACAGGTCACAAATCTTGCTGCTGTGATGGCACACGCTGGTATTTCAACCAATAGATATGGGAGTTTATCAAAATTGGGTTTGTTTTTTCGAATTATTTGTGGATCTGTGTAATCTGAGGGAAATATGTGTCTCTAATATGGTCATACATTTGGCAGGAGGTTAGGAAGTGCAGCTCAGTTTCCACCTCACTTTGTAGGCAGTGTGCACATAGGCTGACATGGCTCTCAAGAGAAGACGGGCTTTCTCAATAGCAAGGCTATGCTCACTGAGTTTGTACATAGTCAAAGCTTTCCTTAAGTTTGGGTCAGTCACAGTGGTCAGGTATTATGCCACTGTGTACTCTGATTAGGGCCAAATAGCATTCTAGTATACTCTTTTTTTGTAAATTCTTTCCAATGTGTCAAGTAATTATCTGTTTGTTTTCTCATGATTTGGTTGCGTCTAATTGTGCTGCTGTCCTGGGGCTCTGTGGAGTGTGTTTGTGTTTGTGATAAGAGCCCCAGGACCAGCTTGCTTAGGGGGCTCTTCTCCATGTTCATTTCTCTGTGGGTGATGGCTTTGTTATGGAAGGTTTGGGAATCACTTCCTTTTAGGTGGTTGAACTCTTTCTCTCTCTAGGAGATTCTGTGAGCACCTGGATGTGTTTCTGTTGGAGTTGCTGCTACCTAACCTGGTGTGGAAGGCAGGTCGTACTGCTGCAGCTATCCGTTCCTCAGCTCTCTGCTGTCTGCTACCCCTGCTGCAAGGGGGAGCCATCCCACCCAGCCAGGTAAACACACACACAGGTACCTTCACAAGTGAACACATACGTAGAAGCAGAGCTGCCATATCTGTCAGCACCATCTTACTAGCCTGGTGTATAAACTCTGAGCTTTGGCTAAAAAAGATCTTAGCATTGTCAGAAATGCTACAACAAGGTAGCACATCATTGGTTCTTAAATTATAAATGTAATCAAAACTGTTGCTCATACAACCTTATTGAGTCTGAAAGGTGGCAAGTCTGATGGTCAGTTTGTGGATACTGTAGGCTCGTTCTTATTCGATGCCTAGATAGTGAGCTAGGTCAGGGAAATAAATAGTCCTTTTCCCCTAATGTTAATGACCCTGTTAAAAATCCAGTATGGGGTTCTCAGTAATGGCATGACGACTCATGACGAGAGGACTCCAATCAAGTTGATTTGCAAAGTTTCATCATATTGGTTTAGATATGATGGTAGGGAGCTTTGAATTTAATCAAACCATATTGATAATTATATATATTAAAAAATCATTAAAATCAGTGGTCTCCATCATTCTTAAATGGAAGAAGTTTGGAACCACCAAGATTCTTCCTAGAGCTGGCCGCCTGGCCAAACTGACCTATCAGGGAAGAAGGACCTTGGTTAGGGACGTGACCAAGAACCTGATGGTCACTCTAGCTCTAGTGTTCCTCTGTGGACATGGGAGAACCTTCCAGAATGACAACCATCTCTGCAGCGCTCAACCAATCAGGCCTTTATAGTAGAGTGGACAGACGGAAGCCACTCCTCAGTAAAAAGCACATGACAGCCCGCTTGGAGTTTGCCAAAAGGCTCCTATAGACTCTCAGACCATGAGAAACAAGATTCTCTGGTCTGTTGAAATCAAGATTGAACCCTTTGCCCTGAATACCAAGCGTCACATCTGGAGGAAACCTGGCACCATCCCTATGGTGAAGTATAGTGGCAGCATCATGCTGTGGGGATGTTTTTCAGCGGCAGGGACTGGGAGACTAGTCAGGAATGAGGCAAAGATGAACGGACCAAAGTACAGAGAGATCCTTGAATGAAACCTGCTCCAGAGAGCTCAGACTTGGGCGAAGGTTCACCTTCCAACAGGACAACGACCCAAAGCACACAGCCAAGACAATGCAGGAGTGGCTTCGGGACAAGTCTCTGAATGTCCTTAAGTGGCCCAGCCAAAGGGCCTCCCGGGTGGCGCAGTGGTTAAGGGTGATGTACTGCGCCAGCTGTGCCAATCTCTGGGTTCGCGCCCAGGCTCTGTCGTAAGTTCACCTAGTCTAAACCATCGGGAGAGTTCACCTAGTGTAAACCATCGGGAGAGTTCACCTAGTGTAAACCATCGGGAGAGTTCACCTAGTTTAAACCATCGGGAGAGTTCACCTAGTGTAAACCATCGGGAGAGTTCACCTAGTTTAAACCATCGGGAGAGTTCACCTAGTTTAAACCATCGGGAGAGTTCACCTAGTTTAAACCATCGGGAGAGTTCACCTAGTTTAAACCATCGGGAGAGTTCACCTAGTTTAAACCATCGGGAGAGTCCACCTAGTTTAAACCATCGGGAGAGTCCACCTAGTGTAAACCATCGGGAGAGTCCACCTAGTGTAAACCATCGGGAGAGTCCACCTAGTGTAAACCATCGGGAGAGTCCACCTAGTGTAAACCATCGGGAGAGTTCACCTAGTGTAAACCATCGGGAGAGTTCACCTAGTTTAAACCATCGGGAGAGTTCACCTAGTTTAAACCATCGGGAGAGTCCACCTAGTTTAAACCATCGGGAGAGTCCACCTAGTGTAAACCATCGGGAGAGTCCACCTAGTGTAAACCATCGGGAGAGTCCACCTAGTGTAAACCATCGGGAGAGTCCACCTAGTGTAAACCATCGGGAGAGTTCACCTAGTGTAAACCATCGGGAGAGTTCACCTAGTGTAAACCATCGGGAGAGTTCACCTAGTTTAAACCATCGGGAGAGTCCACCTAGTCTAAACCATCGGGAGAGTCCACCTAGTCTAAACCATCGGGAGAGTCCACCTAGTCTAAACCATCGGGAGAGTCCACCTAGTCTAAACCATCGGGAGAGTCCACCTAGTTTAAACCATCGGGAGAGTCCACCTAGTGTAAACCATCGGGAGAGTCCACCTAGTTTAAACCATCGGGAGAGTCCACCTAGTTTAAACCATCGGGAGAGTCCACCTAGTTTAAACCATCGGGAGAGTCCACCTAGTTTAAACCATCGGGAGAGTCCACCTAGTTTAAACCATCGGGAGAGTCCACCTAGTTTAAACCATCGGGAGAGTCCACCTAGTCTAAACCATCGGGAGATGGTTTAATGGTTTAAATGGTTTAAACCAAAGCTTCCCTGCTTTGCCCATTTACTTTCAATATAGATGGTCCCACTCCACCATTTAATGTAATGGACCTCTATCCATCTCTCCCCTCTCTCTTTCCATCTCCATCTTTCTATCCACCTCTCTTTCTCCTGCTCTCTTTCTCGCTATCTGTTTCCTTTTGTCTGCCCATCTCTCTCTCTCTCCTTGTCATGACTAGAGCAAGGCAGCAGGTGTGTGGTGGAGGGGAGGGTTACATACCTTTGTCCCACTGGAACAATGCTGCCTCTGTCCTGGTTCCATTGTTGTGGGCTGTAACCATCACTTAGACAGGCCCCTGCACCTGCCCTTGGGACTGTCTGCCCAGTTACACACTCAGACATATTCACACCCTCTCGACCGTCTGTGTTTGCCCTTGGGACTGTCTGCCCAGTCAGACATATTCACACCCTCTCGACCGTCTGTGTTTGTCCTTGGGACTGTCTGCCCAGTCAGACATATTCACACCCTCTCGACTGTCTGTGTTTGTCCTTGGGACTGTCTGCCCAGTCAGACATATTCACACCCTCTCGACTGTCTGTGTTTGTCCTTGGGACTGTCTGCCCAGTCACACATATTCACACCCTCTCGACCGTCTGTGTTTGCCCTTGGGACTGTCTGCCCAGTCAGACATATTCACACCCTCTCGACTGTCTGTGTTTGTCCTTGGGACTGTCTGCCCAGTCACACATATTCACACCCTCTCGACCGTCTGTGTTTGCCCTTGGGACTGTCTGCCCAGTCAGACATATTCACACCCTCTCGACCGTCTGTGTTTGCCCTTGGGACTGTCTGCCCAGTCACACATATTCACACCCTCTCGACCGTCTGTGTTTGCCCTTGCATGTGTGGAATGACAGTTTCACAGCCGGCTCAAACACCACTTTGCGTTGCACCACGGTGAAAACAGTTTGGAGAACACTGGCTGTGTGTGGGTGTGTTCCTTTCCACAGACAAATCAAACCGGGCTTTGTCTGGGGAACATTGTTCCAGTCCTTCACTCCTTCCTGTAAAAACAATTAGCTGCTCCATTTACACACCGCCTCCATCAGATAGACACTGATGTCATTTTAGATCACTTTATTGCCAATTCTCTCTCTCTTCTCTCTCTCTTCTCTCTCTCTTTCTCTCTTTGACCCTCACTCATGTGATCTTAGACCAGCTCAGGGATGGTTGTGTTCTGTTGTTGTCTACCTGGTCCAGTGTCAGTCTGCTGCAGCTCTGTCCTGCTGTGCTTTCCCCATCACTCCCACACTCACAGCCTGTCTCATAGTCACCAGGGATGATGGGCAACAGCCATCTCTGTCCAGTTCCTCCTCTGTTTAAAGTGTTTGGGAAGTCAATTGGTTATATAACAGGGTCTCCAGTGTCAGACCTGTGCTTTGGATTACTGTGTGTACTAGAGTGATTCACTGGCTACCTGTGAACATAACATGTATGAAATGTGAGTTCAACTTTCCTGCTCTTTCGCTGCCAAGTGCCCACACAATATTTGCACAGTAGTACTTGTGTACCGTAATTTCTGGACTATTAAGCGCACCTGAATATAAACCGCACCCACTGAATAAAATAAAAAATACATATATTTTGTACATAAATAAGCCGCAAATGTCTATAAGCCGCAGGTGGCTACCGGTACATTGAAATGAATTTACTTTACACAGCCTTTAAACAAAACATGGCTTGTAACAAAAATAAATAGGCTTTTAAACGAAACACGGCTTGTAACAAAAATAAATAGGCTTTTAAACGAAACACGGCTTGTAACAAAAATAAATAGGCTTTAATGAAACACGGCTTGTTACCATTTTTTTTTAAATAGCAGTAAACAGTAGCCTACCAAGAAAGTAATTGGTCACTATCTTCCTCCTCCTGTGCACTGAAACCACTGAAGTCATCTCCTTCGGTGTCGGAGTTGAATAGTCTCAGAATTGCTTCATCCAATGTTGGATCGCTGCCCTCTTCAACATGCAGTAGTCCAGCCTTTCGAAACCCGTTGATGATAGTGGATTTTTTGACAATGCTCCACGCTGTCAGCAGCTCAATTTCCTTTTCCAACAGCCAGATCGATCGCCTTCAACTTGAAAGCTGCATCATATGCATTTCTCCGTGTCTTTGCCATGATGAAGGTGACAAAATGACTACCGTAATCAGAATGGTGAAGTTTATTATGTGACGGTGCTCAGTTTTTTGGTGGCATGAATCTTGTGAAAGCGGGAAAAATCCATAAATTAGCCGCGTCATTGTATAAACCGCGAGGTTCAAAGCGTGGGAAAAAAGTAGTGGCTTATAGTCCAGAAATTACGGTATCCTGTCTGTAGTATGGCCTGTCTGTTCAGGGCCATCTCTAGCCTTTTGTGGGCCCTAAGCAAGATTTGGTTGGGGGCCCCCACCTCGCGGGCAAAACATTTTAGTGACCCCCCCCCCCTCTTGACGGTTGAGAGAAGTACATTTCCTGCAATTCTACATGTTGCCATGGGGCAGAGAGAACTGCAATTCTACATGTTGCCATGGGGCAGAGAGAACTGCAATTCTACATGTTGCCATGGGGCAGAGAGAACTGCAATTCTACATGTTGCCATGGGGCAGAGAGAACTGCAATTCTACATGTTGCCATGGGGCAGAGAGAACTGCAATTCTACATTTTGCCATGGGGCAGAGAGAACTGCAATTCTACATGTTGCCATGGGGCAGAGAGAACTGCAATTCTACATGTTGCCATGGGGCAGAGAGAACTGCAATTCTACATGTTGCCATGGGGCAGAGAGAACTGCAATTTTATGACATATATTTTATGCAATTCTACAGAGAGAAATGTGCAGTTTTTTTGCTAATTTCCTACCCATTTTGCCATGTGGTGGAGAGATTTTTACAGTTTTAAAGCATATTTCCTGCAGTTCTACACATGTTGAAATGAATGATGCCATGTTAACATGATAGTCATTCTCACTCAGATAGGCTAACAAAACCATTGGGGGCCCTCTGGAGCTCAGGGCCCATGGGCATGTTCCCCGTGTGCCCGGTCAGGATACGACCATGTTTACCAGAAGTGTAAATAGCTAAACTAACTACCAATTAAAACATTGTTTGCTGACATGGATAGTTGAGTGACTGACAGTGACTGACATAAAGAGAGAAAATGCTGATGCACAACCAAATGTTCTGTTTTTATCTCTGTGTCTGTAGTTACTGGCCGTAGAGGAGAGGCTGAGCCCCCAGGTGTTGTCTGCTCTAGAGGAAGACTCTCAGCTGTCCAGACTACTGGCCTGTCGCTCTCTGTCCACCCTTCTCAAACTGATAGGACCCAGTCTCCACCCAGATGCCCTGAACAACATCTACCCTGGTACTAATACTGGTGTCTCCCTCTGTGTGTCCTGTCTTTGTTAGAGCAAACATGTCTTTCTCTCCTCTCTTGCCCACAGTATGCCTATCTTTCATTCACTCTCCTTCTTTCATTCTCTCTCCTTCTCTCTCTTTGTTCCTCTCTCAATCCTCTCTCATTCCCTCTGTCACTGACACACACCTTTTTTCTACTTTCTAGAATGCATCCATGATTGTTTATGATCCTATATAAATAGATTTAGACATTCTAATTTAGTCATTCTAATTTGTTCCCCTCCTGCTCTCTGTTTGTGTCTGTGTGTCTCCTATCTTTGCGTGTGTGTGTGTTTGTGTGTGTGTGTGTGTGTGTCCGTCCTCAGAGGTGCTGAAGCGTCTGGATGACAGCAGTGAGGAGGTGAGGGGCGTGGCCCTCAGGGCTCTGGGCCTATGGCTTGCCTCACTGGGGAAAGACTACAACTCCCAGCTCTACAGTCAACACCTGGAGGTCCTGTTCCAGCAGCTGCTGCTGCACCTGGACGACCCAGACAGCCGCGTGCAGGACACTGTGCTTGGTGAGACTCACAATACCACATTGGTCCAATCCTAAATCAACCCTTAGACCAGGAAGATAGGTCATGACAACCCTTAGACCAGGAAGATAGGTCATGACAACCCTTAGACCAGGAAGAGGAGTCATGACAACCCTTAGACCAGGAAGAGGGGCCATGACAACCCTTAGACCAGGAAGAGGGGCCATGACAACCCTTAGACCAGGAAGAGGGGCCATGACAACCCTTAGACCAGGAAGAGGGGCCATGATGGAAAAGATGGTATGGAGGATAAACAGATGAGATTGGAAGACATGAGATGTTGATAAAGAACACAGATACCATGATGGTGGTGGTGATGATAGCTAGTGAACATGAGATGTTGATAAAGAACACAGATACCATGATGGTGGTGGTGATGATAGCTAGTGAACATGAGATGTTGATAAAGAACACAGATACCATGATGGTGGTGGTGATGATAGCTAGTGAACATGAGATGTTGATAAAGAACACAGATACCATGATGGTGGTGGTGATGATAGCTAGTGAACATGAGATGTTGATAAAGAACACAGATACCATGATGGTGGTGGTGATGATAGCTAGTGAACATGAGATGTTGATAAAGAACATGATGGTGGTGATGATGAACATGAGATGTTGATAAAGAACACAGATACCATGATGGTGGTGGTGATGATAGCTAGTGAACATGAGATGTTGATAAAGAACACAGATACCATGATGGTGGTGGTGATGATAGCTAGTGAACATGAGATGTTGATAAAGAACACAGATACCATGATGGTGGTGGTGATGATAGCTAGTGAACATGAGATGTTGATAAAGAACACAGATACCATGATGGTGGTGGTGATGATAGCTAGTGAACATGAGATGTTGATAAAGAACACAGATACCATGATGGTGGTGGTGATGATAGCTAGTGAACATGAGATGTTGATAAAGAACACAGATACCATGATGGTGGTGGTGATGATAGCTAGTGAACATGAGATGTTGATAAAGAACACAGATACCATGATGGTGGTGGTGATGATAGCTAGTGAACATGAGATGTTGATAAAACATGAACACAGATACCATGATGGTGGTGGTGATGATAGCTAGATGAACATGAGATGTTGATAAAGAACACAGATACCATGATGGTGGTGGTGATGATAGCTAGTGAACATGAGATGTTGATAAAGAACACAGATACCATGATGGTGGTGGTGATGATAGCTAGTGAACATGAGATGTTGATAAAGAACACAGATACCATGATGATGGTGATGATGATAGCTAGTGAACATGAGATGTTGATAAAGAACACAGATACCATGATGGTGGTGGTGATGATAGCTAGTGAACATGAGATGTTGATAAAGAACACAGATACCATGATGGTGGTGATGATAGCTAGTGAACATGAGATGTTGATAAAGAACACAGATACCATGATGATGGTGATGATAGCTAGTGAACATGAGATGTTGATAGAGAACACAGATACCATGATGGTGGTGATGATAGCTAGTGAACATGAGATGTTGATAAAGAACACAGATACCATGATGGTGGTGGTGATGATAGATAACATGCTAGTGAACATGAGATGTTGATAAAGAACACAGATACCATGATGGTGGTGATGATAGCTAGTGAACATGAGATGTTGATAGAGAACACAGATACCATGATGATGATAGCTAGTGAACATGAGATGTGATGGTGGTGGTAAAACATGAGATGTTGATAAAGAACACAGATACCATGATGGTGGTGGTGATGATAGCTAGTGAACATGAGATGTTGATAGAGAACACAGATACCATGATGGTGGTGATGATAGCTAGTGAACATGAGATGTTGATAAAGAACACAGATACCATGATGGTGGTGGTGATGATAGCTAGTGAACATGAGATGTTGATAGAGAACACAGATACCATGATGGTGGTGGTGATGATAGCTAGTGAACATGAGATGTTGATAAAGAACACAGATACCATGATGGTGGTGATGATGATGAACATGAGCTAGTGAACATGAGATGTTGATAAAGATACCATGAGATGATAGCTACATGAGATGTTGATAAAGAACACAGATGATGATGGTGGTGATGATAGCTAGTGAACATGAGATGTTGATAAAGAACACAGATACCATGATGGTGGTGATGATAGCTAGTGAACATGAGATGTTGATAAAGAACACAGATACCATGATGGTGGTGATGATGGTGATGATAGCTAGTGAATATGGCTTGATGTTGATCAGGTGGGTAGCAGTAGTGCTCATGTTTCACAGGCTCTGTCCTGTCTCAGTCAGAGTTTAAAGATTGATCCCTACGTCTAACAGCCCCATACACATAACCACATTGCTAGGATATCAGATCCCCCTTTTCCGTCGTATCAAAGGCTATCTCTATCCACCTTTTCCACTCCATTCATCTTTCACGCTGACCCGTGCGAAGCCCCCCACTCCACACACACACACCACCACTCCCCTCGTCCATCTCGGGGCCGGGAGTGGATCCAGAGGCAGAGGAGTGTGTGTGATTGACGCTCCGTCATCACCCCTGAAAAGCAACACAACTTCCCTTCTGGGTGACAGTGAGTATGTAAGAGAAGGTCCTGTTCATAAACATGATTTACATCCCAACCACTGAACATCCTGTGGTCAAGGTTACTGATCTGATACCCCGACACACAGCCAGAACACATAATGTTAACTCTGATAAAGGTTTCAAACGGAGTGGAATCCACAGTATGGTGGCTGTTGTTGCATCAGCTCTGTCCGACGTTGTCACAAACGCCATCCTATTCACTACATAGTCAACTACTTGGCCCTGGTCAAAAGTAGTGCACTATAAAGGGAATAGGGTGCCATTTGGGATACAACCAGTTGATGTTCTTTTCCCTCCATATGAAGATGGGAGAATATGGTTGAATCATCAGGCGATTGTCACAGATAATCAAGGAGGAGCCTCCATGAGAAGCAGAGTGAAACTCCAGCAGTGTTCTCAGCTAAGGCCCTACATCCACACTACAGGAAACACACTCAGACCTTCTGCCAATAAATAACACACACACACGTATGCACATTGCTCACGCTCACACACACACACACAAAGACAGATACTCATGCACACATGTACACACACACAAATAGCCATGAAACCACAGAACCGTCAAACCCTGTCGGAAAACACCAGGCATGAGAGGGGGAAGAGACAGGGAGGAAAGGGGTGAAAGAGGGATGAGAGAGATGAAAGAGAGGGGGATAACATGGAGTGGCTGTGTGGAAAGATGAGGGAGAGGGGTCTCCATGTGGTTGTGATTAGGGGGTTGTTCTCCTGGGTAGAGGGGGCTGGAGGCTCACATTATCCCGCTAAGGGCTGCCTATCCTGGGTGTGAGGGTACAGGGATTGGGTGTAGAGGGTTGGGGTTGATAACAGATTTTGGGGTCAATTCTATGTCAGTTCAAGGGGTGAGTTTAAATTCCAATTGCAGTGTCCCTCAGAAAAAAATGAAATGGAGTTGACCCCAACCCTGGTCGATTGATACAGCCAGTAGGAAGGGAGGTTAGCGGTGCCTCTGTGTGTGTGATACGCACATGTGCGCTGCTCTGCTGTAAACGTGTGTGTGGATGAGCTCACCCAGTGCTGACTGATAGCTGTGTCGTACCCCCGTACCCATAACCACAATCCTCCCCACAAATCTGGAGACATTCTTTGTCTCATGTCTGTGTTTGAAGCTTTTTTCCTCCTTCAGTCTCTCTTTCTTCCTTTCTTTCCTGCTTCTATTCTTTTATTCTTGATCCCATTCTTATATGGTTCTTGAATTTCAAAGTCATCTCCCAAGAGCTTGATGTCTGCTGCTCCTCTGACAGTATGATGGACAGTACTGCCACTCCTCCCTCTCTCCCCCTCTCTCATCCCTCTTTCCCTGTTGCCATAATTCCTTCCTCCCATAATCCCACAGCCCTGGCAGCGCGGCTGCCGCTGCTCCACACACACACACACACACACACACACACACCCCCCGTGGTTGGCACACGTTCAGGGGAATCACCGGATCCCCTCTCATCACAAGTCATCATTGTTCTCCTTTGTTCAAAAGAGCTCAGAGAAAGAAAAAAACACTATTTATACACACAAGTCGCAAAAATCCCCCTTGGTCACCACTTGAGGAACAAAGCGGATTCCGAGGTGTATCGAATGCTGACTTGACGTGAACTAACTCATCCCAACTGACAGGAGTATCAACACTGTACAGCTTCAGTTACGCCATGCGGTTTCCTCAACACTTACTGTTGGCTCTACTTCAAGTAATTCCATAGCATCTTTATTACCATCAAATACCAGTGGTATCTGTCCTGTTGGAGTGGATGTCACTGTGGTGCAACACCCCCATCTGGTGGTGAACGTGAAGTGCTCTTTTTGTAGGGACTATTCACTCTTTATTTCACCTTTATTTAACCAGGCCAGTTGAGAACAAGTTCTCATTTACAACTGCGACCTGGCCAAGATAAAGCAAAGCAGTGCGACAAAAACATCAACACAGAGTTACACATAAACAAACGTACAGTCAATAACACAATAGAAACATCTATGTACAGTGTGCAAATGTAGAAAGATTAGGGAGGTAAGGCAATAAATAGGCCATAGAGGGGAAATAATTACAATTTAGCATTAATACTGGAGTGATGGATGTGCAGATGAAGATGTGCAAGTACAGATACTGGGGTGCAAAAGAGCAAGTAATGATATGGGGATGAGGTAGTTGGGTGTGCTATTTACAGATTGTCTATGTACAGGAACAGTGATCGGTAAGCTGCAGAGAACTGGAAGGAAAGGCGGCCAAAGTGAGTGTTGGCTTTGGGGATGACGAGTGAAATATACCTGCTGGAGCGCGTGCTACGGGTGGGTGTTGCTATGGTGACCAGTGAGCTGAGATAAGGCGGGGCTTTACCTAGCAAAGACTTATAGATGACCTGGAGCCAGTGGGTTTGGCAACAAATATGTAGTGAGTGCCAGCCAACGAGAGCATACAGGTCGCAGTGGTGGGTGGTATATGGGGCTTTGGTGACAAAATGAATGGCACTTTGATCGACTACATCCAGTTTGCTGAGTAGAGTGTTGGAGGCTATTTTGTAAATGACATCGCCGAAGTCAAGGATCGGTAGGATAGTCAGTTTTACGAGGGTATGTTTGGCAGCATAAGTGAAGGAGGCTTTATTGCGAAATAGGCAGCCGATTTTAGATTTAATTTTGGATTGGAGATGCTTGATGTGAGTCTGGAAGGAGAGTTTACAGTCTAACCAGACACCTAGGTATTTGTAGTTGTCCACATATTGTAAGTCAGAACCATCCAGAGTAGTGATGGTAGTCGGGCGGGAGGGTGCGGGCAGCGATCGGTTGAAGAGCCTGTATTTAGTTTTACTAGCATTTAAAAGCAGTTGGAGGCCACGGAAGGAGTGCTGTATGGCGTTGAAGCTCGTTTGTAGGTTTGTTAGCACAGTGTCCAAAGAAGGGCCAGAAGTATACAGAATGGTGTCGTCTTCGTAGAGGTGGATCAGAGAATCACCAGCAGCAAGAGCGACTTCATTCATATATACAGAGAAAAGAGTCGGCCCGAGAAATTAACCCTGTGGCACCCCCAGAGACTGCCAGAGGCCCGGACAACAGGCCCTCTGATTTGACACAGTAGTTAGTGAACCAGGCGAGGCAGTCATTTGAGAAATGTGGGAGCAAACGGTATATATAGGAACAAACATAATACTGTAGAGCAAAGGTGTACATTAGACCACAAACAGAAAGCGGACAGGAAACCAAAGATTAAACAGACATAAGTGTAATGGCTGAAGCCATATGTGCCTTAAAGTGCATAAGGGCAAAGAGGAGGAGGTGACCCTTAAATACATGATCTATTATGGAAAGAGCAGGACACCATTATAAAGATTAGATAGAGAGGAACAAACAGAAGTGCTTAGGGTAAGATAGACATATATATTAATTTTAGGACACGAGAGGATCCTGCCACCATTGTAATCTAATCAAGAGCGGATACAGGCGTTATTAGGCATGAACATGGAGGAAGCCTGGACTGAAAGATAATGGTGGCCGATGACTTGAGAGAAGTAACTCCATTAACATATGGAATGGACTCATATACTGTGTGTGTATAAATACAGAGCCAGTGCTCTGGGAAAGTGTGTGTTCCGCGGACCATCTAGGCTTCTGATATGTATGTATTAAAAGCCTATATTGAAGTGTTATATTTTGAAACGATTCTCCACGACAGAAACCAAGGCTATTGAGTCTGCCGATAAGAATACAGTGATTGACAGAGTCGAAAGCCTTGGCCAGGACGATGAAGACGGCTGCACAGTACTGTCTTTTATCGATGGCGGTTATGATATCATTTAGGACCTTGAGCGTGGCTGAGGTGCACCCATGACCAGCTCGGAAACCAGATTGCATAGTGGAGAAGGTACGGTGCGATTCGAAATGGTCGCTGATCTGTTTGTTAACTTGGCTTTCGTGGATTTTAGAAAGGCAGGGCAGGATGGATATAGGCCTATAACAGTTTGGGTCTAGAGTGTCTCCCCGTTTGAAGAGGGGGATGACCGCGGCAGCTTTCCAATCTTTGGGGATCTCAGGCGATACGAAAGAGAGGTTGAATAGGCTGGTAATAGGGGTTGCAACGATTTCCGTGGATGGGATTGGCCAGGCAGTCCATCAACAGGAAAAACATGTTACTGAGCTGGATAATGGATTTTGGGTTTTGGGTCTGCATTACATTGGGTACCAGGTCTCTACATCACCTTCGATCTGCCTCCACCCGAGAGAGAAGCCCAAGAAGGTGGGGGTGTTTGTTGATTATGAGGAGGGCAAGGTCTCATTTTGCAATGTGGTGAACAGGTCTTATCTTCAGTTTCACTGGATGTGACTTCACTGAAAAAACTCTGCCTTCTTCAACCCCGATGGTAATATTGATTGTGATAACTCTGCTCCATTGGACATCTCCCTTGTCAATCACTCAGACTGAGAACGGTATTGTGTACAAAAGAAACAAGTACAGAAATGTTGCCAAAAATTACTATTAAAATCAATGTCTAGTTGCAAATATTCTGTGGTGGTTTCTTCACTGTCAGTCCTCATAAATACAATTACATTTAATCAAATGATTAATTTCCAATGAGTGATTGCAGCCAGTGACAATAATCCACCCCAATATCTTGACTTTGTTATTGTGTTGAATTCATTTGTGTGGAGTTCCTCAAGGTAGTGTGTGTGTGTGTGTGTGTGTGTGTGTGTGTGTGTGTGTGTGTGTGTGTGTGTGTGTGAGAGAGAGAGAGAGATAATCTACTGTCACTTATTTGTGTGTGTCCATTTCGACTTAACCCCTGACTGTCTCATGTCTGTCTGTGTGTCCAGAGGTCCTGAAGACCGGCAGTGGCGTCCACCCAGCCCTCCTTAAGCAGGAAGTGGAAGCCGTGAGGGACAAACAGCGCACCCCTGTCTACTGTGACCAACTGCTCCAGCACATCCACTCTCTACGCAAGGATACGGTGTAGAGATGCATAGTATTGGAAAGATCTACTGATGTGACAATACTGGTCAAATGAAGATCCTATATCTGTATATAATCTAGACATCATATAGATTATATTTCTATGGCATACCAAGAAATGTAAACCTGGAACTGCAACTCTCACAAATGGTCATGTCCAGCATGGACTCTCTCTCTCACACACACACATACAGCATATACACACACACACAGCTGTCACTAAGAGAGTGATGCAATGATATGGGCATCCCGAGATATGACTTGACACATTGTATCTATGTATCTAACAGCACTAAGGCAGGTATCTATTTGTTTTACCCTGTACAACAATAATATTGTCCAACTGCTTAGGTTTCTCTTAGAGCTCAAAACTGTTACCCTTTTTCAAATCTACCCCAGAACACATGGTTGTACTCTGTGATTTTGTTTGTTCGTTACTATGCTTTTTAATTGGTTTCTCAATGTTGATTGTTGATATTTCATTCTGTTGTGCCTTGATTTCTAGACTGAATTGACTGTTTATCTTTGATAAATATAATACATTTTCACTAAGTGCACTGTGGTTTGCTTTCTTTTGTAATGTGTGGTCACACTAGTGTTCCAAATGGCATACAGGGGAGGGGCTTTCACGTTGTCATGCAGGGTTCTAAAAACCTTTTATCTGTGACATCTACTCAGTGGCCAGTTTATTAGGTACATCCATCTAGTACCGCGTCAGACACCCCTTTGCTTACAGAATAGCTGGAATTCTTTGGGGAATGGAAACATTGCTCAATTGGTATCAAGGGACCTAACATGTGCCAGGAAAACATTCCCCACACCATTACACCACTGCCACAAGCCTGTACCGTTGACACCAGGCAGGATGGGGCCATGGACTCATGCTGCTTACGCCAAATCCTGAACCACCATCAGCATGATGCAACAGGAACTGGGATTCGTCGGACTAGGCAATGTTTTTCCACGCCTCAATTGTCCAGTATTGGTGATCGCGTGCCCACTGGAGCCACTTCTTCATGTTTTTAGCTGATCGGAGTGGAACCCTGTGTGGATGTCTGCTGCAATAGCCCATCCGTGACAAGGACCAACGAGTTGTGTGTTCTGAGATGCCGTTCTGCACACCACTGTTGTACTGCGCCATTATTTGCCTGTTGTGGCCCGCCTGTTAGCTTGCGCGATTCTTGACATTCTCCTTCGAACTCTCAAAAACAAGCAGTTTTTTCCTTCAGGACTGCCGCTGACTAGATGTATTTTAGTTTTTTCGCACCATTCTCCGGTAAACCCTAGACTGTCATGCGTGAAAATCCCAGGAGGCCCGACATTTCTGAGATGCTGGAATTGGCGTGCCTGGCACCGACGATCAAACCACGCTCAAAGTCACTTGTTTTGCCCATTCTAAAGTTCAATCAAACAGTAACTGAATGCCTCAATGCCTGTCTGCCTGCTTTATATACAGTGGCAATTTTAGCATGTAAATCTTGGTGGGGCAAAACAAACAAAAAAGTGTGATGCATGCCAGCAAATCCACTACACATACAACACTAAACAATACATGAATTGCACTATAACGGTGACACACGGTGCCCACACACTGTTAGGGCCCAACATTAAACTGTCCCAATGGCAGAGTCCCAACACCTTAACACTGCTACACCTGGCTTTCAGCGGATCCTTGTCAGGCAGCGAAACAGTTCATTCAGTCTCATTTACTGCCTTTAATCTTTTTTTTAAATACATAACTGATATGGCTGACTTGCTTAAACAAATGGGGTTTCTAATGACAATTGAGATGTACAAACTATGGCATAAGGGGACGACAAGCAGATAAGAGGCAATCCGTAATTTCGAATAAGACATTAATGAGCGAGCGACGACAGACGTAGTCAATGTAACTCTTTGTTCAGCACATTTGAAATGTACAAAGACAGAATTCAGAACATGGCCCGTTCTTACAGTGTTCTCACTGTACAACAAGTCAGAACCGTAGGATAAATAAAGGGGGCATATAAACAGACAATGAAAGCTCTTACAATATTCAATGATTACATGTCTCTAAAACAGGTTATAGGCTGCATGTGCATCACCAGGTTAGAACTGTAGGCGAAAATAAGAGGTGAAAATAGACCAAATTATTAGGGTGAGGCACATTGAATGCCGTTTGGTTATTTGCGTGTAAAAAAAAAAAATCATATAACACTATTTATATATATATATAAATTAGCTTTTAATTTGACACGTCAAATAACACACTTCTATTATAGAATGTTGTGTCTGCTGAATTTACATGTGCGGGCCACAAACGATGTGTTTACAAAACCGCTTTGGTGAAAATAGACAATTATTAGGGTGAGGCACATGGGCTACTAACAGCTTACTACACAACATACATGTATGTTTACTGTAGCTAAGAAAGTAATACTATTTCCCTGGCATATTACATCATTAATGCAGCAACATACAAGACATTTTTGGACTCACCTTGTGAAGGTGGCGCAGCGGCCCTTTGTGGGCACATTTTGTCATCAAAGTCTGGCATTCTCTGGATTTATGGTGGGAACTCTGAAAAAAACACACACAGCCACTCCATTGAATAGCTGGCTAACGTTCGTGGTTTCTTTGCAGTGCTTGCAGTTAGCCACTGATTCCTTCCAAACGAGTCATTGTTGAATTTGGGATTTCCAATTGGTTGTGTAATCTTTATGGTCGATGAGCACCGATACATTTTATCTATAATTTCCCTTCATATGACAAGGATTAAAAAGGATTTGCCAGTAAATTGTCGACTTGATTCATGATGATGATGACTGCTAGCTAAGACTTTGAAAGTAAGATGTTGACATGATTAGTCCAATCAAAGCTACTGTACATAAGACATTTTAAATCATTGTATCTGTGTCCAATGACCTTGAGCCTTCTTTGAAGGGCACTTGTAATACAACTATATGGCAGGACCCAAAGGGCTGAAATTTTGGATGTCTACCCTTCCTAAGGATGTTATGTTATCCAGAACGCCGCAGCCCGTCTGGTGTTCAACCTTCCCAAGTTCTCTCACGTCACCCCGCTCCTCCGCTCTCTCCACTGGCTTCCAGTTGAAGCTCGCATCCGCTACAAGACCATGGTGCTTGCCTACGGAGCTGTGAGGGGAACGGCACCTCAGTACCTCCAGGCTCTGATCAGGCCCTACACCCAAACAAGGGCACTGCGTTCATCCACCTCTGGCCTGCTCGCCTCCCTACCACTGAGGAAGTACAGTTCCCGCGCAGCCCAGTCAAAACTGTTCGCTGCTCTGGCCCCCCAATGGTGGAACAAACTCCCTCACGACGCCAGGACAGCGGAGTCAATCACCACCTTCCGGAGACACCTGAAACCCCACCTCTTTCAGGAATACCTAGGATAGGATAAAGTAATCCTTCTCACCCCCCCCTTAAAAGATTTAGATGCACTATTGTAAAGTGGCTGTTCCACTGGATGTCTTAAGGTGAACGCACCAATTTGTAAGTCGCTCTGGATAAGAGCGTCTGCTAAATGACTTAAATGTAAATGTAAATGTTATACTTCATGAGTGACAGAACACTGAGCCAATCACGGCGCAATGCTCCTATTTTCTGCTGGCTCACCTCGCCACCACAGAAAGCACTGAGCTAGGCTGAAACCTGCAATTTGGAGCTGCCTTACTCAAGAAAACAAAAAAGAGACCATGTGTGTATGCGGCTTTATTAAGTGAATGATATATATATATTTTTTTACATTGTTTGCAAACTGATATGTGACAAGTATTAACGCTAAAATAACATGCAAAAACAGGAAAAAATATATTTATTTATAAATATATATGTATTTTTTTAGGGGGGGTGCTAAAAATGTGCACCTAACCTGAATAAACTGGTCGCCACTGTATATACCACGGACACATGACTCATCTGTAGGAGTGAACCATTTTTGTGAACAGGGTGGTGTACCTAATAACCTGGCCACTCAGTGTAATGTTCCGTATCTATAGATTAGTGCATAGCCACAGTCAGAAACTCTCCACTATGGCTCTAGCCATAGAAATATCATATATTTCTGTCATTCTATTCTATTGTATTTCTATGGCTCAGACTGCAGCTCTCTCGAGTACAGTGTGAGCGTGGTACCTCTCTCTCTTCTCTGCTCCATAGCAACGACCTCTAGATCGGTGTGTACTATGAACTAGAAACCGACTGATGCTCTCTCCTTTCAAATCTCGGATTCTGCAACATCCCATCGCAATATAATATGGTGTGTTTTTATTTTGTGAAGCTGGAGCAGTGATTCGGCTGTGTCTGGAATTATGCGTAATTGAACTCTTAGTTTTTTTTGCTGTGTCTGGTAGTTACCTAAGCGCATGCATCTCGGTCTCAACTTGGAATCTCACACCAGCAAGGAACTATCATTCGGTGATCAAGTAGATCGATCAAATAAATGAGGATTGAGAACAGTGACAGTGTATTGATTTTATCATTGGAGACATTTTAATCAACGCTTCTAAACGATGTTACAAATTGGAGACGAAGTTTATTTCTCAGCGGTATTTCTGCTGGTTCTATTCGGGACCAGGAGCGCGATTGGAGCATCGGCCGTCACCGCATCCATTTACGTCTTTATCGTGATGTTTCGGTTCCCACAAGTGCCAGCTGACCAGGCAAGTCAAGTGCTGCGGCCCACTGGCCTTGCGAGCGCCGGCGTCCCGGTTGTTGCGCACCGGGCAGGGGGACACGATGCTCCGGAGAACACCATTGCAGCGATCCGAGAGGTGAATCAAGGACAAAGTATCAGTTATCTACCCTGTCTGACCTACTGAATGCTGTAGCTGCAAATAAAATGATGAGTAGGCTTACTAGGCTATAATGATTTGATTTAGGGGCAGCAGGTGAAGTGAGCAGAGGCCGATGAAAGGCATATGACGTCCCTTGTCTGTACTGAGACATTGTTTCATATTATCAGGGGGTTTACTAAATGTTGCCCAAGATCTATGCAGAGGGAGAGCCTGTTAACTTATTTTGCCATGATTAGTTATAGTTTAGAGTGTCTGGAACATTATTTTTGTATCTACTCTTTAATTTGAAACATATTTTGGCTAATATCTAGGCCTACTAGATCAGTACAATCCCAGTTGGTTTAATAGCCTGCTGCTCCGTCTCCCCTACTCTGTCTATCTATCCATTTCAGATCTATATCTCTCCCGTCTTTCTCCACACACCTCTCCATCCCTTCCTCCTCCCCCTGCTTCATCCTCCTCTCCTGTCATCTAGGCCAGCAGGAATGGAGCCACAGGGGTGGAGCTGGACTTGGGCTTCACTGCAGATGGAGAGGCAGTGCTGATGCACGATGAGACGGTGGACCGCACCACCAACGGGACGGGAGCGGTGGGCACGCTGCGTCTGGCAGAGCTCAGGACGCTGGACGCCACGGGCAAACACAGGCTCGGGTGGGCTTGGCAGGGGAGGGGAGGTTAGGGCCTGGTCCAAAAGCATTGAACTCCTGGGTCATATTCATTAGGCAGGAAATGGAACAGGGAGGGATCAATAACAAATGCTTGTTTTTGTTTTCTGTTGCAAAACATTTTCAGTTGTATAGCCTAATGAACATGACCCTGACCTGAATGTTACGCCTTCAGTGTTAGCAGATCTAAAAAGAACACAAGTTATTGCTTCTGCCAGGAAACACTGTTAGGGTCGGTACCTGGTGCAAACGCTTAGTAAACATGGCCCCATGTGTGATCGGTGAGTTCAGTTGGACTTCAAGCAGGACAGAGTCAGGATGACTGAAAATACACTAGTGGGGAGTGTGAACTGTGAATGGTACGAGGCCAGATATAGACCTATTGATATAGAATGGTACAAGGCCAGATATAGACCTATTGGTGGTGTCTGAAATATAGCAGCAGTACAAACGTTTGTGTGTCCCCGCTGGCCTTTGTGTGTCTCCAGGGAGAAGTTCAAGGGGGAGAGGGTGCCAACGCTTCAGGAGGCAGTGGAGGAATGCATCAACCACCAGCTGACCATCTTCTTTGATGTCAAAGATCAACCTGATAAGGTATCGTCCCTGTCTTGGAACAGCCCCTACTTCCTAGATACAACTGGAGATCTGAGGGGATTGGATACAGGTTATATGGTGAAGTCTCCATCTTGTCTTCTGATTGTTCCCCATATTGCTTACACTTCCAGTCCTCAGTTCTTTCCAGGTGTCTAGTGGGTAGAGACTATAGGGGTTGTTTCTGGACAGGGCCTCCCTAGGCAGGTAGAAGCCTTGTTATAAACCTTTAGGACTTAGGGCTTCACTACAGTTTACACCAGGTTGTCCCAACCCTGGTCCTCCAGTTCCCCCAACAGTGTACATGTTTATTGTAACCCTGGACAAGCACATCTGATTCAACTTGTCAACTAATCATCAAGCCCTCAATGAGTTGAATGAGGTGTGTTTGTCCAGGGCTACAAGGGGAAGGTGTACTGTTGGGGGTACTGAGGGACCAGGGTTGGGAAACACCCATATACACACTCCAGCAGCACTTTGAATGACAACCACATCACTAAGGTCAAATGGTAGTAAACTGAGTGTATAGGGAGATTAAGGCCGGTTAAAAACCCAGCTGTTTAAGTTAGTAACATAGGAATCCCTACTACAGAGATTGGCTATAAAGAATCTCACAGCTGCCCCAGACAGTAGGTCTGAGAGGAATTCAACCCCCCTTACAATGTGACTCACTATACTTCCACCTTCCCCATATTGACAGTTTTGTAAGTCCCCTACAGACCTCATTATATATGGAGGACCAAAGCAGTCAAAAAGACAATTAAATAGTCTTGGAGCAGTTTCCCGGATACAGATTAAGCCTAATCCTGGAATAAAAATGATTTTGAATAGAGATTCTCCATTGATCTTTTTTAGTCCAGCACCGCATGATGTCGTCACCATGGAAATGTGAAACTCCCACCCATGCAAACCTGCTGATTAGAAGGTCTTGTGTAGACTGTATTTTCAACCAGCAACTATCAGGAAAAAACACTGATCACATGTTTTCACACTTTTACAGTGTTAGTTCCATCAGATGTTGAACAATATGATAAAACACAGGAAAAAAATGAATTTTCACTCCATTGGGCCTTAAATAAGATGCCACTTGCTGACCATAAGATCATCATATATCACAGCCATACTCAACAGGCGGACGTGGTCCAGATCTGAACCCACAATGGGGTCAACACACTCTGGCTTTCAGTTGAGAGTTGTAATGTTAGAACACACAAGGTGCCATTTAGAAACGTGGCGCATGGCTAGTTTTCCTCTTGTTATGTCATTCACTGACAGATCTGAGAGAGCTATTTAGAACCTTTCAGAAATGTCCAGTTGATCAACAAGCCCACGTTAGCTAGGTAGGTAAGTTAGGCTATCTTGATCTTGTAGTTATCATGGCCAGATTGTGCCCAGGAGCCTTTACTTCCAGGGGCCCCCATTTAGATTTTTGTTGACTCACTCAGGTGACATCGAAAAATGTGTAGAAGTGCAGAAAATGTGCTTTAAAACTGCAATATTTTCTTTCCGCTAACAAGAGGGGTGTGAAACGTTGAGGTCGTGAGGTCGGGGTTGGGTCCAATAAAGACAATATCAATCCGGACCTTTGCCACAGAGGACATTTGTGTGACCGGATCTTCTCAAATAGTAGTCGGGTAGTCCTGATATATCATGTTGTCACAGACAAAGGATAAGCGCAGTGAAATATGTTATTTTACAGGGTCAGCCATAGTAGTATGGCGCGCCTGGAGCAAATTAGGGCTAAGTGCCTTGCTCAATGGTACATCGGCAGATTTGTCACCTTGTCGACTCGGGGATTCAAACCAGTGACCTTTTGGTTACTATGCCACCTGCCGCCCACATGTATTTGTGTTACACTGCATGTAGTTTGACAGTAAGTACTGTATATGTTCCCTCCTCTTCACCAGGCAGCTGCAGCCCTAGGAGAGATGTATCACAAACACCCTGTCCTCTACAACTCCAGCATTGTCTGCTCCTTTCAACCTAAAGTTATCTACAAGGTCAACTTTGTAACATCTCTGGTCATTTGACATTTATGTTTGTTCGAAAACAACCTTTCAACTCAGTAACACACAACATAGCCCAACTATATGCACAAAAACTTCAAATTAAACTGTAAATATGAATTGAGACATCTATGTGCACATTTAGTCATATTCTGTTCCATTATAGTGGTGTTTTTCCTATAGTGTGCAGTTTAGCACCAGTCTGGTCCCAGGTCTGTTTGTACTGTTTTGCCAACTCCTACGGTCATTGTCACGATGGGCCTGTAAACAACCATTGTCCAACAGGTGTGGGTCCAGGCTTGTTACACACTGTATGGCTGTGTTATAACAAGACTGTTATCTGTCCTCATAACCATAACACCACCTCTGACCTCCTCATCGGTCAACTCCTCCAGATGCGTCAGGCGGACCCTGGGGTGGTCACGGCCCTGACCCACCGGCCCTGGAGCCTCAGTCGCTATGGCGATGGAACACCCCGTTCCCTGTCAACGTGGACAAACTACTGGCTGGGAGTTCTGGATGTGCTGCTGGACTGGGCCCACCATCACCTGCTGTGGAACCTGTGTGGCGTCTCAGCCATCCTCATGCAGAAGGACTTCATCTCCCTGTGAGTAATACTAACAGCAGTGGCTCGGCCTACTGAGTTTGTTACATGGGTTGTGTTCATTGGGGAGAAAATTGAATAAAACACTCTGACACAGGGGACACTACCTGGACTTTTTCAATAGGAAACTCTCTTGTTGTTTTCAATTGCAAAACGTTTCACTACATACAGTGTAGCCCTAATGAACATGACCATGGATTGAATCACACATCATTGCGTGTTAATATCAGAGGAAGTTCAAAATTGAGACAGTTGTATCCTATTGTCAGATAACATATACTGTCTGTATTCATATAATATATTGATGTTTGTTGAAGTATTAAAACAAACATGATACCCTGACCACTGACCCAACAGGTCTCCACTCCCCTCATCTATCCCTCTCTACAGAGACTATGTCCAGTACTGGGCAGAGCGAGGGGTGGAGGTGGTGGGCTGGACCATCAACACGGCCGTGGATAAACAGTACTACCAAGATGTCCTGAAGATCAGCTACATCACTGACAGCCTGAGGGAAGACTGTGAGCCTCACTACTGACTGACACACAACACACACACAGTTCTAGACTACTACCTAACAACGTGTAGTTGTACAAGGACTCAGACCTCACTATCATAGGGAATATGAATATGGAGTATGAATGTACAGGACAGTACACATCCAATATAGCTGCATAGCAGATCATTTTCTAGTTCAGGTTGCCCCTTTTAACCAGAATAGTTTTTACTGCAAACACTCATACAAGATCATACAATGTCAACCCTCATTTGACAACTATACTACACCAACAATACCACCATAATCTCAGAAATACTCTCCTGGACCAATCATCACACCACTAAATGCAGACAATTTGCTAATTTGCCATGTTGAATTGTTCATCTTAATAGAAATCTGTGCATTAAGAGATTAGGCTACATTCATGAATATTGTATTAACGATATGACACTGATATAACAATGGTACAAAATACAACTCTCTTTGTTGACATGTATCTTTGATTTCTTAATGAAAACATGATGTACAATGTATCTTTTGTGAAACCATGTTATTTATTGTGACTACTGCAGGCCCACTGTAAATATTGGGAAAATAAACATCCCCTGTCCTAATTTACATGCAGATTGGTGCTGAATAGTGAGTATTCTAGTGGATATGTGATTGTATTTTATGATCATTGTGTATACATGATGGGGACACACCTTATTCTTGTTTTGCTCATATCTGAAAGCAACGTTTGATGACAGCAGCAATGCTGTACCCCTGTATCTTCAGACCTGTCCTCTGCCATACAGTCAGTTGGTCACTGTCACTTTAAAAGACGGAGGGAGGCGTGTTGCGATGTCAAAATGTATGCGCTGCGTTGGTTGAGTGTCTTTGCAGCTCAATGACAGCTCATGTTTAATCAGATGTGACATTGTACCGACTCGGACAGCCCCAAGGACCAAAGTTACCGACTTCTTCACACACTTGGATGCAAGGCGATCAGCTCGTGCCACAGGGCCTCAGGAAAACGTAGCAATCTATAATGGTTTGTTTTGAGATACGTTTTCAACTAGAATGATTAAATACCGAAAAAGAGGAGCTTGATTCATGGTTATGTTGTTGCGCAGTAGATTATCCCAAAAGTTTCCACCAGTCGTTCGAAGCGCAGAAGATTCTAGTAGTTGAAATGCAGAGATAATCTTGAAACGGAATTTGCCCAATGTAACAGGAAAAACACGGACCTGTTTTTCTAATCGTGGAAGTGTCGATAAATTACACGAGAGGAAGTATTGTAAAGATTTTATAAATTATAAACTGTGCCTATACCCAATTTGCCTCTGACATAACCGACCTGGGAAGTCTATAGGACACTCCAAAGTGCCATACTGAAGTTGACTAGGATTTTGCTAGCACATGATGTACACAATTACAAGAGGTCCCAGCAAACTTGTTACACAGCGACGAACAGGTGAGTGTGGTGGATTCTAGGAGACCGATTCGGACACTTTTGTAACAACATGCCAGTGACCTCTCGCTCACACTGTCATCAAAGTGATGATACATTGTAATTATGAGGTTAGATACATGCCTTGTTACATGTTAACATTTACAGTGTGGCACGGGTGTATATTTGCGCATGTGTGCCAATGTTGATGCCAATCCATTAAATGGCCTTCATTCAGAGGCAGTAACATACATTGTGTTTTCAGTGGTTAACTTAACATGTTTATATCGCTTTCTTCTTCAATGCAATGTTGATATCTATTCCCTTTTTTAATATGAGGTCAAACGCAGCAGATTGACAAAATAAATGACTTCAAGCACAAACAAACGCCTTGGTCTATACCAGAGTAAGTACTATTATTGCATTGTACATAGGTTTAACAGTGTTATTAGCATATAATGGTAGTGTCACGGTTATTATTGTACTGGAATGATGTTTGGCATAACTTCACCTGTGAAGCATTAAAGTTTCAGAAATGCACATCTTACAACATTGTTGTAGCGCGAGCGCCTGTATTGGCACGTAATAGTAGCAAGCTAGCTATAAAAACTAATATCCATGGGGCACATTCTATCACAAGGCACACTGTTGTGGGTCTTTTCCAAACCACAGCCACCTGCTTGTATGTCATTGAACAGGGGCGTGAAACGACCTTGTGTGTGGGAAGCAAGGTCACTGACGAGCGTTTGTTGTCACTGTCTAGTCCCAACACGTGCATGCTAGCTGAGCAACATGCTACTGAGCAACATGCTAGCTTGGTAGCTGCTCTCTGCTGTCTACTCACACATGTTTACTAAGTTTCAAGATAACCCGTTTCAAATAAACATCAACAATAAAGCGTTTATCATATCTTTAGCAATATTTCACTAATTTGGTCCTGATCGAGTAGAGTAGAGAGAAGCACAATCTGCGACATATCCATCATGGCATCCTCCATACTGTTAAATAAAGGTCAACTAAATCAAATAAAAATACTGCATTCTTCTCGTGTGGGCTTTCGTTATCACCATAGAAACCGTACTGTGTTCGAAGGCATGGTAACGATGTGGTTCAGGTGGATGACTTCCTATCTAGCTAGTCCTTGCTCTGAGTGAAGCATACATTTTAATTCATTTGTCATGAATGAATGATTGAGAGAGAGCAGAGTCAAGAGTAATTTATGACGCCTTAACTACAGTAGCAAAAATGCCTAAGAAACTATTTGGAGAACATTTCATCATGTCATATTTACTACAGGTCTATAGGTATATTGTGTGTAGACTTAAAATAAATCAACAAGTTTTTAATGTTTAAGTCCATCTTTTTTTTGTCGTGCAGCTCTCCTGCACCCAAGATAGTGTTTAACCGCCTGAATGGGAAGAAGTACCACAACACCCCAGCAGCTCTTCTACAGGTGGACCCCCAGCCCAAGGAGGGCTTCACTTCTGCACACCAGGAGAATGTCAAGTTTATCTATGAAGGTAAAGGAGTGAGAGACCATAGAAATACAATTTATAGAATGGACCAAGCCCCTCAAACCTTGGCAATTTGACTTTGACAGTACACCCACGAGTACACTTAATATAGTTGTGACTGAGGACTTCTATGGACAATGGGCCTCTGGGATCTGATCTTGCCCCTACAACCCACTTTACAAAGAATGTGTGTTTCTCTTTCAACATGGTCAGCCATGTTCTCAGTCAACATGAATATGGGCCATGGTAAACATAATATTACCATACTATTATTATTCACCTCATCTACAGTCTGAGTAGTGTCCAAAACATATCCTTTCTGTCTAGTGTCCCTTTACAGGTGACAGTAGGACCTCTCCTCTACCACTCCCTCCCAGTGTTCTCCCACCCAACTACAGGCAGGGTGAGGGTCAGGGTTGGACAAGGAGTTAGTCTCCCTTCCCAGTGTTCTCCCACCCAACTACAGGCAGGGTGAGGGTCAGGGTTGGACAAGGAGTTAGTCTCCCTTCCCAGTGTTCTCCCACCCAACTACAGGTAGGGTGAGGGTCAGGGTTGGACAAGGAGTTAGTCTCCCTTCCCAGTGTTCTCCAACCCAACTACAGGCAGGGTGAGGGTCAGGGTTGGACAAGGAGTTAGTCTCCCCTCCCAGTGTTCTCCCACCCAACTACAGGCAAGGTGAGGGTCAGGGTTGGACAAGGAGTTAGTCTCCCTTCCCAGTGTTCTCCCACCCAACTACAGGCAGGGTGAGGGTCAGGGTTGGACAAGGAGTTAGTCTCCCTTCCCAGTGTTCTCCCACCCAACTACAGGCAGGGTGAGGGTCAGGGTTGGACAAGGAGTTAGTCTCCCTTCCCAGTGTTCTCCCACCCAACTACAGGCAGGGTGAGGGTCAGGGTTGGACAAGGAGTTAGTCTCCCTTCCCAGTGTTCTCCCACCCAACTACAGGCAGGGTGAGGGTCAGGGTTGGACAAGGAGTTAGTCTCCTTCCCAGTGTTCTCCCACCCAACTACAGGCAGGGTGAGGGTCAGGGTTGGACAAGGAGTTAGTCTCCCTTCCCAGTGTTCTCCCACCCAACTACAGGCAGGGTGAGGGTCAGGGTTGGACAAGGAGTTAGTCTCCCTCCCAGTGTTCTCCCACCCAACTACAGGCAAGGTGAGGGTCAGGGTTGGACAAGGAGTTAGTCTCCCCTCCCAGGCTCAGCATCACAGCTGCACTGACACTGATACCAGTGATAGCAGGCACAGCTGGCTGGAATTCCACTACCCTCACACCCAAATTGAAGCCCTCTGCCAGCCTGCCGTCTGTCCGTCCATCTGTCCGTCTGTCTGTCTGTCTGTCTGTCCGTCCATCTGTCCGTCTGTGTGTAAATGATCTACTCTGCCCCCAATGAAGGTAGTACACAATGGCTTCTAGAAATATGTGTTGATAATCACTGCGTGAATCTGCAGTGTAATTGAATGAAGGCACAGGTATTTTTCTGTGCCTAAGTGGAGCTCTACACAGTAAGCTCAATGAATGTATTTCAACATTAACCCTAACCTACCCAGCCAAACAGCATGTGTAACTTGTTAAGTCATTCCTCCCTTGCCCATGTGACACACGAGGTCGTTCCTACTGAACGTTTGCAATGGCAGCACATTAACTACATAACCTTGGTCAGAGTTGACAAGGACAAAAAGTAGGCCCTGCTCTTACTAGGCTTTCTACAGAGAGGTTCTAGAAAGGAGGCCTGCAACAAGTTTTATAGGATCATTAACCAGTAAATACACATTTTAGGCCACTACAATTGCACGCAGTTACTTGTAACATTATAAAACAACATGTTGACACTTGTAAGTCATGTGAAGGTCCATATGGTGAAAGGTGCCTATCATAGATGTGAAAGGATTGGATCATTAACATGGTAGCTCCATCTTGCCTTCACTATGAGCATGTTTAATTCAAATGATAGTAATTCAAACTTGCCTTCATCATTCATTCATTTATGCAGTCATTCATTCCCCAATAGGGGTTCATTTTGACTTATGATTTTTTACATTAGTACTTGAAACATTTGGACTAGTGAGATAATATTGGTCATTAGTGCCAGTGGACTGAACGCTCATAAATCCACATGACAGAGTGCGTTATTTAAAATGTAGTTTAAAATGCGGCATGCTTTGTAAAATTCACCCTACTGGACCTTACACTGTGGGTGTGATGTGGCAGGACTACTTTTGTTCAAAGGTTATTTCCTTTTTACACCTTTTAAGCTGCAAAATGTTTTAACCTGACTGACTCTTAGGGTGAGTTTCCCCCCATTTTATGTTTACCAATTTCAACTATATGACTGTCTGCTTTCATATTGTTTTCTTCTTCTTTGTTTCTCCTGGTAGTATTTCGACATTGTTTTCTTCTTCTTTGTTTCTCCTGGTAGTATTTCGACATTGTTTTCTTCTTCTTTGTTTCTCCTGGTAGTATTTTGACATTGTTTTCTTCTTCTTTGTTTCTCCTGGTAGTATTTTGACATTGTTTTCTTCTTCTTTGTTTCTCCTGGTAGTATTTTGACATTGTTTTCTTCTTCTTTGTTTCTCCTGGTAGTATTTCGACATTGTTTTCTTCTTCTTTGTTTCTCCTGGTAGTATTTTGATATTGTTTTCTTCTTCTTTGTTTCTCCTGGTAGTATTTTGATATTGTTTTCTTCTTCTTTGTTTCTCCTGGTAGTATTTCGACATTGTTTTCTTCTTCTTGGTTTCTCCTGGTAGTATTTTGATATTGTTTTCTTCTTGGTTTCTCCTGGTAGTATTTTGATATTGTTTTCTTCTTGGTTTCTCCTGGTAGTATTTTGATATTGTTTTCATCTTTGTTTCTCCTGGTAGTATTTCGACATTGTTTTCTTCTTCTTTGTTTCTCCTGGTAGTATTTTGATATTGTTTTCTTCTTCTTTGTTTCTCCTGGTAGTATTTTGATATTGTTTTCTTCTTCTTTGTTTCTCCTGGTAGTATTTTGATATTGTTTTCTTCTTGGTTTCTCCTGGTAGTATTCGCAATATTAAACTAAAGCATGTCTAAGAACAATCTATAGATTTCTAAGAAAACCCAAAGAACCTACATTCATTTCTACTGAAGGCTGCATGTATCCAGGTTGTGTTTGTGTGTTTCTGTTGCAGCCTGGCAGGAGGTAGTGCAGCTGGCGGAGGAGGGAGGAGCCAGTGATGAGACAGGAAGTGCCAGTGCTCAGGGACCAGTGCAGTATTCAGACACCAACCCCAGCCCCAACCCAGCCTTGAAGAGTGAGTCCTGACCTGAGTCTACCTTCCTCCTTCAGTCTCATCCCTTAAACACTCATTCACTGTAATCTGTTCTCCATTCTCTCCCCCTCATTACATTTCCTTGACACTAAACCACTTCCTCTGTCTGTACCCCCCATGCTTTTCACAGCCAATGGAAAGATGGACCTTCTTTTGGTCACCTGGACAGAAGGTCACACCTGCGTGTGTGTTAGGGCTGTCACAGCACTGCCACCACATAAACCAGTGTGATGTAGGGTTGAGTCAGTCATCATGTCTTCATTCTTAGCAATGTGAAGAGGCGTTTTGGGAAAGTCCTATTTGGGAACATTCAGAAGTTATATTGGGGGACATTGGGAAGTGATATTGGGAAAGTCATATTGGGAAACATTGGGAAAGTTCTGATATGACCTCTGAGTTGTCACTGTTCGTGGTCTTAAAGGCCCAGTGCAGTTGAAATTGTGAAAATGATGAGAAAAGACTGCTTGTTTTGGCCTGCCTGATGACATCACCAGGTGTTAAATTAGTTAATAGACCAATAAGAAAGAGAGTTCCACACCTCTGCCAATAACAGCTCGTTTTCAGTTTTCCATTCCCTACTCAGACATCTCCCAGACAGTCCTAGCAAAATTCTTGCTTGTGAAATTGCTCTTTGCTAAGAAGCTATTTTTGTTTCTCTTCGACCATTCTAATTGGAAACAGTCACAGTAAAGTACTTAATTATGACCCAGAAATGATTTAATATTGAGATAAAAACAGCTGCATTGGACCTTAAGTAATTTCACCACTGAATTCTTACTTTAGTTTAAAATATAGTCACCATCTATGTTTGACCAGTTCCAATAATGTGCTTCTAACCTTTGTTCACATCATCACACTACAAAAAGTTGAGGTCCACTTGTTAATGCTGCCACACCATAACCCAATGTTTGAGGCCTCCTCTAACTCTCTTCTTTTCCCCGTCCCCAGACTTTGTTCCCATCGATCTGGATGAGTGGTGGGCCCAGCGCTTCCTGGCCAACATTGACAACCTGTCCTGATGGGCTTCTCCATCTGGGGCCCTATCGGCCAGGGAAGAGGACCTTATGGAGGGGCCTGGAGGTCGAGGTGAGAGGGGGGTTCAACCAGGATGGAGCCTAGTGCACCTGGTAACAGGTGTGGGTCTTCTCTAGAGGTGTGGAAATATGGGATGGCGATGGGCATTACTGGAGAGCAGCGCTGGGACGCTGGCGATGACATAACCATGGCAACCCCATCACCTGAACTCTTTTACCTTTTTAACAGAAACAGTACAACCAACACTAACCAACCAACACTGTCCACTTGGGCAGCTACCCGGAAGATACAAGTCTTGAATTTTTGGTTATTCTCCATCTCTCAAGCCCAACACTGGGCTAAGATGTCAAAATGTCTGTACTACTTTAAAAACGCAGTAAAGATGTGTTTTCAAGACGTGCCGTGGTGAGATTTATTCTTCACTAGTTTGGATGTGGCTTGCAAAGCCACAGCTCTACACAGGGTGTCACTGATGTTAAACAACAGTGGTTCACTGCTTGGCTACATTATTTCATCTTTATTTAACTAGGTAAGTCAGTTAAGAACAAAGTCTTATTTACAATGACACTGGCCAAACCAAACCCGGAGGACACTGGGCAAATTGTGCGCCGCCCTATGGGACTCCCAATCACAACCGGTTGTGATACAGCCTGGAATTGAACAAGGGTCTGTAGTGACGCCTCTTGCACTGAGACGCAGCGCCTTGGACCGCTGTGCCACTTGGGAGCCCGTGGAGAGAACTGATCCCTGTTTATACCTGCTGCTAACATGTGACCTGATCTTGGCCATATTCTGATTTAGGCTACATTTCTAGACAGGTATAGACAATTTAAAAATAAGGGATTTTGATCAGATCTTCCTGACCTCCTCCTCCAGAGGTAGTCCTGCTGTGTTCATAGTACCACCTCCAGAGGTAGTCCTGCTGTGTTCATTTACATTTACATTACATTTACATTTAAGTCATTTAGCAGACGCTCTTATCCAGAGCGACTTACAAATTGGTGCGTTCACCTTAAGACATCCAGTGGAACAGCCACTTTACAATAGTGCATCTAAATCTTTCAAGGGGGGTGAGAAGGATTACTTTATCCTATCCTAGGTATTCCTGAAAGAGGTGGGGTTTCATAGTACCACCTCCAGAGGTAGTCCTGCTGTGTTCATAGTACCACCTCCAGAGGTAGTCCTGCTGTGTTCATAGTACCACCTCCAGAGGTAGTCCTGCTGTGTTCATAGTACCACCTCCAGTGGTAGTCCTGCTGTGTTCATAGTACCACCTCCAGAGGTAGTCCTGCTGTGTTCATAGTACCACCTCCAGAGGTAGTCCTGCTGTGTTCATAGTACCACCTCCAGTGGTAGTCCTGCTGTGTTCATAGTACCACCTCCAGAGGTAGTCCTGCTGTGTTCATAGTACCACCTCCAGTGGTAGTCCTGCTGTGTTCATAGTACCACCTCCAGAGGTAGTCCTGCTGTGTTCATAGTACCACCTCCAGAGGTAGTCCTGCTGTGTTCATAGTACCACCTCCAGAGGTAGTCCTGCTGTGTCCATAGTACCACCTCCAGAGGTAGTCCTGCTGTGTCCATAGTACCAACTCCAGAGGTAGTTCTGCTGTGTCCATAGTACCACCTCCAGAGGTAGTCCTGCTGTGTTCATAGTACCACCTCCAGTGGTAGTCCTGCTGTGTCCATAGTACCACCTCCAGAGGTAGTCATGCTGTGTCCATAGTACCAACTCCAGAGGTAGTCGGGAACTGATTGATTGGTTGGATGAAAGCTTAGTGGGAAGAGCTTAGTGACAGGTCAGTCAGTGGAGTTTACAGGTGAGAGTTAAATACAATAAAGGCTGGCAGGGAGGCTGGAGGTGGATGGAGGTTCAGGGAGGTTGGAGGTGGATGGAGGTTCAGGGAGGCTGGAGGTGGATGGAGGGTCAGGGAGGTTGGAGGTGGATGGAGGGTCAGGTAGGTTGGAGGTGGATGGAGGGTCAGGTAGGTTGGAGGTGGATGGAGGGTCAGGTAGGTTGGAGGTGGATGGAGGGTCAGGTAGGTTGGAGGTGGATGGAGGGTCAGGGAGGCTGGAGGTGGATGGAGGTTCAGGGAGGCTGGAGGTGGATGGAGGTTCAGGGAGGTTGGAGGGTCAGGTAGGTTGGAGGTGGATGGAGGGTCAGGGAGGCTGGAGGTAGATGGAGGGTCAGGGAGGCTGGAGGTGGATGGAGGTTCAGGGAGGCTGGAGGTAGATGGAGGGTCAGGGAGGCTGGAGGTGGATGGAGGTTCAGGGAGGCTGGAGGTGGATGGAGGTTCAGGGAGGTTGGAGGTGGATGGAGGGTCAGGGAGGCTGGAGGTGGATGGAGGGTCAGGGAGGCTGGAGGTAGATGGAGGGTCAGGGAGGCTGGAGGTGGATGGAGGTTCAGGGAGGTTGGAGGTGGATGGAGGGTCAGGTAGGTTGGAGGTGGATGGAGGGTCAGGTAGGTTGGAGGTGGATGGAGGGTCAGGGAGGCTGGAGGTGGATGGAGGGTCAGGTAGGTTGGAGGTGGATGGAGGGTCAGGTAGGTTGGAGGTGGATGGAGGGTCAGGGAGGCTGGAGGTGGATGGAGGGTCAGGAGGTTGGAGGTGGATGGAGGGTCAGGGAGGTTGGAGGTGGATGGAGGGTCAGGTAGGTTGGAGGTGGATGGAGGGTCAGGGAGGCTGGAGGTGGATGGAGGGTCAGGGAGGCTGGAGGTAGATGGAGGGTCAGGGAGGCTGGAGGTAGATGGAGGGTCAGGGAGGCTGGAGGTGGATGGAGGTTCAGGAGGTTGGAGGTGGATGGAGGGTCAGGTAGGTTGGAGGTGGATGGAGGGTCAGGAGGCTGGAGGTGGATGGAGGGTCAGGTAGGTTGGAGGTGGATGGAGGGTCAGGTAGGTTGGAGGTGGATGGAGGGTCAGGGAGGCTGGAGGTGGATGGAGGGTCAGGGAGGTTGGAGGTGGATGGAGGGTCAGGGAGGTTGGAGGTGGATGGAGGGTCAGGTAGGTTGGAGGTGGATGGAGGGTCAGGTAGGTTGGAGGTGGATGGAGAGTCAGGGAGGTGGATGGAGGGTCAGGTAGGTTGGAGGTGGATGGAGGGTCAGGTAGGTTGGAGGTGGATGGAGGGTCAGGGAGGCTGGAGGTGGATGGAGGGTCAGGGAGGCTGGAGGTGGATGGAGGGTCAGGGAGGTTGGAGGTGGATGGAGGGTCAGGTAGGTTGGAGGTGGATGGAGGTTCAGGGAGGTTGGAGGTGGATGGAGGGTCCGGTAGGTTTGGAGGTGGATGGAGGGTCAGGGAGGCTGGAGGTTCAGGGAGGTTGGAGGTGGATGGAGGGTCAGGGAGGTTGGAGGTGGATGGAGGGTCAGGGAGGCTGGAGGTTCAGGGAGGTTGGAGGTGGATGGAGGGTCAGGGAGGTTGGAGGTGGATGGAGGGTCAGGTAGGGATATTGGAGGGTCAGGGAGGGAGGCTGGAGGTGGAAGGAGGTTGGAGGGTGTTAAATTAGGTGAGGAGAGAGGACACAAAACTGAGGAAAGAATAATTGAGAAAGAGTGTTGGAATTCTGCTCAGGAGTTTTCCTCATTCAGGGCAGGATTCAATACAAGGCTCATTACAGAGCAGCACTAGACAACAGAAAGTTGACATGAATCATGGGTCACGTTCAGCAGGACCCAATGTTTTGGGTTCATATATACAGTGCCTTGCGAAAGTATTCGGCCCCCTTGAACTTTGCGACCTTTTGCCACATTTCAGGCTTCAAACATAAAGATATAAAACTGTATTTTTTTGTGAAGAATCAACAACAAGTGGGACATAATCATGAAGTGTAATGACATTTATTGGATATTTCAAACTTTAACAAATCAAAAACTGAAAAATTGGGCGTGCAAAATTATTCAGCCCCCTTAAGTTAATACTTTGTAGCGCCACCTTTTGCTGCGATTACAGCTGTAAGTCGCTTGGGGTATGTCTCTATCAGTTTTGCACATCGAGAGACTGAATTTTTTCCCCATTCCTCCTTGCAAAACAGCTCGAGCTCAGTGAGGTTGGATGGAGAGCATTTGTGAACAGCAGTTTTCAGTTCTTTCCACAGATTCTCGATTGGATTCAGGTCTGGACTTTGACTTGGCCATTCTAACACCTGGATATGTTTATTTTTGAACCATTCCATTGTAGATTTTGCTTTATGTTTTGGATCATTGTCTTGTTGGAAGACAAATCTCCGTCCCAGTCTCAGGTCTTTTGCAGACTCCATCAGGTTTTCTTCCAGAATGGTCCTGTATTTGGCTCCATCCATCTTCCCATCAATTTTAACCATCTTCCCTGTCCCTGCTGAGGAAAAGCAGGCCCAAACCATGATGCTGCCACCACCATGTTTGACAGTGGGGATGGTGTGTTCAGGGTGATGAGCTGTGTTGCTTTTACGCCAAACATAACGTTTTGCATTGTTGCCAAAAAGTTCAATTTTGGTTTCATCTGACCAGAGCACCTTCTTCCACATGTTTGGTGTGTCTCCCAGGTGGCTTGTGGCAAACTTTAAACAACACTTTTTATGGATATCTTTAAGAAATGGCTTTCTTCTTGCCACTCTTCCATAAAGGCCAGATTTGTGCAATATACGACTGATTGTTGTCCTATGGACAGAGTCTCCCACCTCAGCTGTAGATCTCTGCAGTTCATCCAGAGTGATCATGGGCCTCTTGGCTGCATCTCTGATCAGTCTTCTCCTTGTATGAGCTGAAAGTTTAGAGGGACGGCCAGGTCTTGGTAGATTTGCAGTGGTCTGATACTCCTTCCATTTCAATATTATCACTTGCACAGTGCTCCTTGGGATGTTTAAAGCTTGGGAAATATTTTTGTATCCAAATCCGGCTTTAAACTTCTTCACAACAGTATCTCGGACCTGCCTGGTGTGTTCCTTGTTCTTCATGATGCTCTCTGCGCTTTTAACGGACCTCTGAGACTATCACAGTGCAGGTGCATTTATACGGAGACTTGATTACACACAGGTGGATTGTATTTATCATCATTAGTCATTTAGGTTAACATTGGATCATTCAGAGATCCTCACTGAACTTCTGGAGAGAGTTTGCTGCACTGAAAGTAAAGGGGCTGAATAATTTTGCACGCCCAATTTTTCAGTTTTTGATTTGTTAAAAAAGTTTGAAATATCCAATAAATGTCGTTCCACTTCATGATTGTGTCCCACTTGTTGTTGATTCTTCACAAAAAAATACAGTTTTATATCTTTATGTTTGAAGCCTGAAATGTGGCAAAAGGTCGCAAAGTTCAAGGGGGCCGAATACTTTCGCAAGGCACTGTAAATGGGCTATCTATGAAGAACAAACATGCCTCTGACATGTAGACTAAGTAATCACATCAGCTCAATTAATGATATTTCTATCTGCAACGTTCGACAACAAGGTGGCCCTGGCCTCAATTTTGTTCTCAGAGAAGCTCAGGCTCAAAGACAGAACTAATTTGATTGGTTAGATGAAAGCTCAGTGGGCAGAGTGTAGAGTGGCATATCAGTGGATGGAGTTTACAGGGTCATGTCTAGGCGGGATCCAGCTTTTGTCAAAAGTCATTTTTTTGTATTTCTTTTTTGCATTTGAGTTAATCCTAACACTTTTCTTAACCTAATTCTCATAAACCTGCAACGACAAGTAAATTCTGACAAATGATGGATCCCTTCTAGCCATGACCAGTTTACAGATGGTCAAATAAAATAAATGCTTTTAAGAAGGGAGGTTGGATGTGGATAGAGGGTGTTAAATGCAGGTTGTGACTCGCAAGGTTACCAGTTACCAGGTTACCATCCTGGTAGCGACTTGTTTTCCAACCTTACCCAACATGCTTAACTAATCACATTTATAATCTACACTGAACAAAACTATAAATGCAACATGCAACAATTTAAAAGATTTGACTGAGTTCATATAAGAAATAAATTAATTAGGCTCTAATCTATGGATTTCACATAACTGGGCAGTGGTGCATCCATATGCCCGGGCAGTGGTGCATCCATATGCCCAGCCACTGGGGAGCCAGGCCCAGCCACTGGGGAGCCAGGCCCACCCACTAGTGAGCCAGGCCCACCCACTTGACAGCTAGGCCCAGCCACTGGGGAGCCAGGCCCACCCACTTGACAGCTAGGCCCAGCCACTGGGGAGCCAGGCCCACCCACTTGACAGCTAGGCCCAGCCACTGGGGAGCCAGGCCCAGCCACTTGACAGCTAGGCCCAGCCACTGGGGAGCCAGGCCCACCCACTGGGGAGCCAGGCCCAGCCACTGGGGAGCCAGGCCCAGCCACTGGGGAGCCAGGCCCAGCCACTGGGGAGCTAGGCCCAGCCACTGGGGAGCCAGGCCCAGCCACTGGGGAGCTAGGCCCAGCCACTGGGGAGCTAGGCCCAGCCACTGGGGAGCCAGGCCCAGCCACTGGGGAGCTAGGCCCAGCCACTGTGGAGCCAGGCCCAGCCAATCAGAAGGAGTCTGTCACCACAAAAGGGCTTTATTACAGACAGAAATACTCCTCAACACTCTTTCCCCCCACCCCCCCTCAGACGATCCCGCAGGTAAAGAAGTCAGATGTGGAGGTCCTGGGCTGGCGTGGTTACTCGTGGTCTGCTGTTGTGAGGCTGGTCAGACATACTGCCAAAATATATAAAACGACATTGGAGACAGTTTATGGTAGAGAAATGAACATTTCATTCTCTGGCAACAGCTCCGGTGGATATTGCTGCAGTCACCATGCCAGTTGCACGCTCCCTCAAAACTTGATACATCTGTGGAATTGTGTTGTGTCCACAGCACAATATGCATCTGTGTATTGATCATGCTGTTTAATCAGCCTCTTGATATGCTACACCTGTCAGGTGGATGAATTATCTAGGCCAGGGCTGCCCAACCCTCTTCCAGGAGGTTCAGTCCAACCCTAATTTAGCACATCTGATTCAGCTCGTTAAGGTCTTTTTGAGCAGCTAATTAGTAGAATCAGGTGTGTTAAACTAGGGTTGGACTGAAAACCCACAGGACAGTAGATCTCCAGGAAGAGGGTTGGACTGAAAACCCACAGGACAGTAGATCTCCAGGAAGAGGGTTGGACTGAAAACCCACAGGACAGTAGATCTCCAGGAAGAGGTTTGGACTGAAAACCCACAGGACAGTAGATCTCCAGGAAGAGGGTTGGACTGAAAACCCACAGGACAGTAGATCTCCAGGAAGAGGGTTGGACTGAAAACCCACAGGACAGTAGATCTCCAGGAAGAGGGTTTTACTGAAAACCCACAGGACGGTAGAACTCCAGGAAGAGGGTTGGGCTGAAAACCCACAGGACGGTAGAACTCCAGGAAGAGGGTTGGGCTGAAAACCCACAGGACGGTAGAACTCCAGGAAGAGGGTTGGGCTGAAAACCCACAGGACGGTAGATCCTCAGGAAGAGGGTTGGGCTGAAAACCCACAGGACGGTAGAACTCCAGGAAGAGGGTTGGACAGCCCTGATCTTGGCAAAGGAGAAATGCTCACTAACAGGGACGTAAACAAATGTGCACAAAATTTGAAAGAAATAAGCTTTTTGTGTGTATGGAGAATGTCAGATTTTTTTTTACCTCAGCTCATGAAACATGGGACCAACATTTTACATGTGTATATTTTTGTTCAGTGTACTACCTTTAAATATGTGAAAAAACAAGAGGTGTCACAGTTTTTAATCTTGCCGAATCATTTTTTGAGAAAGTGGATGGACATTTTTTGAGAAAGTGCTTCGGCAAGGGTGTAGATCCCATCGCTATGTGATGAAGCTTTGCCTCATCTACACATGGTATTAAAATGTCTTTTTCCTGGTCCCTCTTATTTGAGTGTGATATTTTTAGATACATTCACTCCATAGAGCAGCAGGCTGAACAGCCACCAATTCAGCTTTTAAAGGCATTTTCCTCTACGTCCACAGATAGCGCATTTACAGTCATCTCTGCAGATGGTGACTCAAATCAGAAATGGCCTGTAAAATGTGTGCTATAATACGGAATGGATTGAGTCCCAGCCTTAAATGGTTGCATAAAACATCTGTTTACACGAGACATCCAGCTAGACCGTGTGCCTGACTACAGGACGCATGTTAGCACCAGGTATAAACGGGTCTCTAGAGGTCAATCCACAGGGTTCAGTAAATGGGTTTTATTCACAATACATCAGTATCATACTTTACAATCTGAGTGTTAGACGCGCTCTTTCTTCGATGTCAGCCATTGTTAACAGGTACAACAAAAAATATTGGATGGATAACTTGGGCACCGAATTAAGACATTTGTCAAATTCCACACAGATGGTAATATACAATCTCGTACAAATTTCTCCCAGCAACACATCTAATTGTAAAATAAGTCTTTACAGTCCGTTTCAAGAATATTCTCTGAAGGACAGGAATCTATGGCTCTAATATTGGGATTGCCAACCCTCATATCTGAGGAATAGCTGGGAGGAAAATATCACGTAACAAACAAAATGGTACAAAAAAAAATGAGGAACCCGAATCAAGATGACACATTAAAATAGGAAGAAAAAAGAGGGCCAACAGTAACAATTGTATTGAACGGTCATCTAGGAAGTTTGCACGTCATGGAAATGTGTACAATCATTACACCAGTCCCAATGTCAATACGACTTTACAAAGCCCTAACCCATTCTTCAGATCTGGGGTTTCCACTCTGCTCATGGCACAGTCTGATAAATATCTCGCTCATCACACACAACATGAGTCAACACTGCTGGAGAGTCCGAGAAACACACACATCCACAGCTTGAGTTGTGTCCGTCTACTCCATTTTCAGGTCTCTGAGCAGGCCGAAGCCTCCCTGCTCTCCTCCAACAGTCTGTTGGTATTGAAGGGACTTTTCTGGGGTACAGATGGGCAGGCCTGAATGTGGAAAGGCCACCAGAGCCGTGTGTTGTTGATGGGGGTAGTATCTGCAGCATGTAGAGCCAGGTCACGTGTCTATGTAGAGCCAGGTCACGTGTCTATGTAGGGCCTACAGTGACCTGACCAGTAGGACAGTTGATTGGGGAGATGGGGAGTTAAACCAGGCAGTGACTGTAGTGTATAGGGCCTACAGTTGACGGCCGTGACGTCTCAGTGTTTCTCCAGCGCTCTGGTCAGCAGGTTGTTGAGGCGGGCGATCATGGGTCGGGGGTCGTCGTTGAGGCCCGCTGCGATCATGGCATTGTCGTAGATCTTGAGGTCAAGGATCAGAAGGGGTTAGAGACACATGCTAGACTGGTCTAATACCACCGTCTCAAGGCTTCATCTTAGTTTGACATCTAGGAGTCCGAACACAACAGGTATGAGAATGAAACAAAAATAAGAGTGAAACAGATTGTCATTAAGCTCAGAGAACTATGAATGTCCCGAAGAGCCCCATTTCCAGAGAATCTAACTACCATGTTTTTTAAAGTGCTGATAATGTTTGTGTCTCAACCAGTGTTGAGGGTAAATTCCATTTCAATTCAGTACAATTCAGGAAGTAAACTGAAATTACACTATAAATGGAATGGGCCCAAACCCTGGTCCCAGCTTGATATGACTTCAGACCCCAAAGTGTAGGGAGTGTGATCCAGGATCGTGTGATCCAGGATAGTGTGATCCAGGATAGTGTGATCCAGGATAGTGTACTCTACCTGCTCCAGCAGCAGTTGTGCGAGTGCAGAGTCGGACTCCTTCAGTGAGTGCATCTTCTTGATGAGGTCATGACTACAGAGGAAAGGGAGAGCAGGAGACAAGCACAAATCAACACAATACTATTTTGACATTGAATACTGCGTTGTTGGGAAGGGCTGACAAGTTAATCATTTCACTTGTGCATGTGACAAATACAACGCCTCGATTTAGAGATCCCTCTCCCCTCCATCCCTCCTTCTCCCCTCCATCCCCCTCCATTCCCCCTCCTGTACCCAGCGTTGATCTCCAGGGTGGGCTGCAGTATCTGGGCCCTCTCCTCTGTGCTGCGGGCCATCTGCTGGGTACGCAGGAAGTGGCGTGCGGCACCCATCTCCAGCACCGTGATCATGGCTGGGTGGGTGTCCAGACGAGGGGTCACCTGGAGGTCAGGGGTGAAGAATGAGCAGTCAGACAAACAAAGGAAACCTTACAAATGGACTGATTCTTACATACAGTACCAAAGTCCAGTTAGCCAGTAGTTACTGTATATATAGGCTGGATCAAATCAGTCACACAAGACCACGGAAGAGGCCCTGGACCGTTCCCCACTGGGTTATAGTGATCAGGGTAATGGAACTAGTGTAGATAGTGATGGTAGGGTACCAGTACCTTGATGTTGGTGACTAGTGTAGATAGTGATGGTAGGGTAACAGTACCTTGATGTTGGTGACTAGTGTAGATAGTGATGGTAGGGTAACAGTACCTTGATGTTGGTGACTAGTGTAGATAGTGATGGTAGGGTAACAGTACCTTGATGTTGGTGACTAGTGTAGTGATGGTAGGGTAACAGTACCTTGATGTTGGTGACTAGTGTAGATAGTGATGGTAGGGTAACAGTACCTTGATGTTGGTGACTAGTGTAGATAGTGATGGTAGGGTAACAGTACCTTGATGTTGGTGACTAGTGTAGATAGTGATGGTAGGGTAACAGTACCTTGATGTTGGTGACTAGTGTAGATAGTGATGGTAGGGTACCAGTACCTTGATGTTGGTGACTAGTGTAGATAGTGATGGTAGGGTAACAGTACCTTGATGTTGGTGACTAGTGTAGATAGTGATGGTAGGGTAACAGTACCTTGATGTTGGTGACTAGTGTAGATAGTGATGGTAGGGTAACAGTACCTTGATGTTGGTGACTAGTGTAGATAGTGATGGTAGGGTAACAGTACCTTGATGTTGGTGACTAGTGTAGATAGTGATGGTAGGGTAACAGTACCTTGATGTTGGTGACTAGTGTAGATAGTGATGGTAGGGTAACAGTACCTTGATGTTGGTGACTAGTGTAGATAGTGATGGTAGGGTAACAGTACCTTGATGTTGGTGACTAGTGTAGTGATGGTAGGGTAACAGTACCTTGATGTTGGTGACTAGTGTAGTGATGGTAGGGTAACAGTACCTTGGTGACTAGTGTAGATAGTGATGGTAGGGTAACAGTACCTTGATGTTGGTGACTAGTGTAGATAGTGATGGTAGGGTAACAGTACCTTGATGTTGGTGACTAGTGTAGATAGTGATGGTAGGGTAACAGTACCTTGATGTTGGTGACTAGTGTAGATAGTGATGGTATGGTAACAGTACCTTGATGTTGGTGACTAGTGTAGATAGTGATGGCAGGGTACCAGTACCTTGATGTTGGTGACTAGTGTAGATAGTGATGGTAGGGTAACAGTACCTTGGTGACTAGTGTAGATAGTGATGGTAGGGTACCAGTACCTTGATGTTGGTGACTAGTGTAGTGATGGTAGGGTAACAGTACCTTGATGTTGGTGACTAGTGTAGATAGTGATGGCAGGGTAACAGTACCTTGATGTTGATGACTAGTGTAGATAGTGATGGTAGGGTAACAGTACCTTGATGTTGGTGACTAGTGTAGATAGTGATGGTAGGGTAACAGTGCCTTGATGTTGGTGACTAGTGTAGATAGTGATGGTAGGGTAACAGTACCTTGATGTTGGTGACTAGTGTAGATAGTGATGGTAGGGTAACAGTACCTTGATGTTGGTGACTAGTGTAGTGATGGTAGGGTAACAGTACCTTGATGTTGGTGACTAGTGTAGATAGTGATGGCAGGGTAACAGTACCTTGATGTTGGTGACTAGTGTAGATAGTGATGGCAGGGTAACAGTACCTTGATGTTGGTGACTAGTGTAGTGATGGTAGGGTAACAGTACCTTGATGTTGGTGACTAGTGTAGACAGTGATGGTAGGGTAACAGTACCTTGATGTTGGTGACTAGTGTAGTGATGGTAGGGTAACAGTACCTTGGTGACTAGTGTAGATAGTGATGGTAGGGTAACAGTACCTTGATGTTGGTGACTAGTGTAGTGATGGTAGGGTAACAGTACCTCGATGTTGGTGACTAGTGTAGATAGTGATGGTAGGGTAACAGTACCTTGATGTTGGTGACTAGTGTAGATAGTGATGGTAGGGTAACAGTACCTTGATGTTGGTGACTAGTGTAGATAGTGATGGTAGGGTAACAGTACCTTGATGTTGGTGACTAGTGTAGATAGTGATGGTAGGGTAACAGTACCTTGATGTTGGTGACTAGTGTAGATAGTGATGGTAGGGTAACAGTACCTTGATGTTGGTGACTAGTGTAGATAGTGATGGCAGGGTAACAGTACCTTGATGTTGATGACTAGTGTAGATAGTGATGGTAGGGTAACAGTACCTTGATGTTGGTGACTAGTGTAGATCGTGATGGTAGGGTAACAGTGCCTTGATGTTGGTGACTAGTGTAGATAGTGATGGTAGGGTAACAGTACCTTGATGTTGGTGACTAGTGTAGATAGTGATGGTAGGGTAACAGTACCTTGATGTTGGTGACTAGTGTAGTGATGGTAGGGAACAGTACCTTGATGTTGGTGACTAGTGTAGATAGTGATGGCAGGGTAACAGTACCTTGATGTTGGTGACTAGTGTAGATAGTGATGGCAGGGTAACAGTACCTTGATGTTGGTGACTAGTGTAGTGATGGTAGGGTAACAGTACCTTGATGTTGGTGACTAGTGTAGACAGTGATGGTAGGGTAACAGTACCTTGATGTTGGTGACTAGTGTAGTGATGGTAGGGTAACAGTACCTCCATCTGGTGACTAGTGTAGATAGTGATGGTCTTCATAACCTCCATCTGAAGCTTGATGTTTTCCCCAGTCCTAGTGACTTCATAACCTGTAATGAACTGATTTCCCCAGTCCTAGTGAAGTTCTTCAAACCTCCATCTGACCTAATGAACTGCATGTTGGTGACTAGTCATAACCTCCATCTGAAGCCTAATGAACTGTGAACTGAGGGCTTTTTTCCCCAGTCCTAGTGAAGTTCTTCATAACCTCCATGGTAGGGTAACAGTACCTTGATGTTGGTGACTAGTGTAGATAGTGATGGTAGGGTAACAGTACCTTGATGTTGGTGACTAGTGTAGATAGTGATGGTAGGGTACCAGTACCTCCATGATGTTGGTGACTAGTGTAGATAGTGATGGTAGGGTAACAGTACCTTGATGTTGGTGACTAGTGTAGATAGTGATGGTAGGGTAACAGTACCTTGATGTTGGTGACTGGTGTAGATAGTGATGGTAGGGTAACAGTACCTTGATGTTGGTGACTAGTGTAGATAGTGATGATAGGGTACCAGTACCTTGATGTTGGTGACTGGTGTAGATAGTGATGGTAGGGTAACAGTACCTTGATGTTGGTGACTAGTGTAGATAGTGATGGTAGGGTACCAGTACCTTGATGTTGGTGACTCTGTTTCCCAGATTGTTCCTCATCCAGGAGATCAGGTCCTCAGCCTGCTCCTCTGTAAGACGCTCAGAGGCTATAGACACAGGAGAGAACACACAGAGTTTTAGAGTACTTCATATTGCTGTCTGAAGCTAGGTTAACTCCTAGATTAGCTCTGTGGTTGGAGGCTAAGAGGCAAATTTCACTTAGTCTCCCATTAGCCAGGATTCCATCCAATTGGCGACAAAATCTGAATAAAAACCTGCGCATTTGTCCCATCAGAGATGTGTTTTCATCAGTCACTTGTAGGGAGGGATAAAAGGCGGTGTGTGATGACGTAATGTACATAAAATTACCTTTTTTTTACTGACTAAAAAATACAAAGTTAAATGGGTTTCTATTGTCAACAGTACTGATGGTTTTCTCACAACATGTTAAATAGAGAGCGTGTCCACTCTGGTGTTGGCAGGGCGCTCCAGCCAACAGCTGGCAGATACAGTGCTGGTGTAGCCTACATGACATTATTACGGGCAAAATAGCTAAATTACTTTTTTTGTCGTCAAACGGCAGCCAAATATCGATCAACATGTCACCAGAATCAGACCCTGGAGATTTTTTGGAAAGGAGCATCAAGATCACTGTGCACTTTCCCCAGTCCTAGTGAAGTTCTTCATAACCTCCATCTGAAGCCTAATGAACTGCATGCTTTCCCCAGTCCTAGTGAAGTTCTTCATAACCTCCATCTGAAGCCTAATGAACTGCATGTTTTCCCCAGTCCTAGTGAAGTTCTTCATAACCTCCATCTGAAGCCTAATGAACTGCATGCTTTCCCCAGTCCTAGTGAAGTTCTTCATAACCTCCATCTGAAGCCTAATGAACTGCATGTTTTCCCCAGTCCTAGTGAAGTTCTTCATAACCTCCATCTGAAGCCTAATGAACTGCATGCTTTCCCCAGTCCTAGTGAAGTTCTTCATAACCTCCATCTGAAGCCTAATGAACTGCATGCTTTCCCCAGTCCTAGTGAAGTTCTTCATAACCTCCATCTGAAGCCTAATGAACTGCATGCTTTCCCCAGTCCTAGTGAAGTTCTTCATAACCTCCATCTGAAGCCTAATGAACTGCATGCTTTCCCCAGTCCTAGTGAAGTTCTTCATAACCTCCATCTGAAGCCTAATGAACTGCATGCTTTCCCCAGTCCTAGTGAAGTTCTTCATAACCTCCATCTGAAGCCTAATGAACTGCATGCTTTCCCCAGTCCTAGTGAAGTTCTTCATAACCTCCATCTGAAGCCTAATGAACTGCATGTTTTCCCCAGTCCTAGTGAAGTTCTTCATAACCTCCATCTGAAGCCTAATGAACTGCATGCTTTCCCCAGTCCTAGTGAAGTTCTTCATAACCTCCATCTGAAGCCTAATGAACTGCATGCTTTCCCCAGTCCTAGTGAAGTTCTTCATAACCTCCATCTGAAGCCTAATGAACTGCATGTTTTCCCCAGTCCTAGTGAAGTTCTTCATAACCTCCATCTGAAGCCTAATGAACTGCATGCTTTCCCCAGTCCTAGTGAAGTTCTTCATAACCTCCATCTGAAGCCTAATGAACTGCATGCTTTCCCCAGTCCTAGTGAAGTTCTTCATAACCTCCATCTGAAGCCTAATGAACTGCATGCTTTCCCCAGTCCTAGTGAAGTTCTTCATAACCTCCATCTGAAGCCTAATGAACTGAGGGCTTTCCCCAGTCCTAGTGAAGTTCTTCATAACCTCCATCTGAAGCCTAATGAACTGAGGGCTTTCCCCAGTCCTAGTGAAGTTCTTCATAACCTCCATCTGAAGCCTAATGAACTGAGGGCTTTCCCCAGTCCTAGTGAAGTTCTTCATAACCTCCATCTGAAGCCTAATGAACTGCATGCTTTCCCCAGTCCTAGTGAAGTTCTTCATAACCTCCATCTGAAGCCTAATGAACTGCATGCTTTCCCCAGTCCTAGTGAAGTTCTTCATAACCTCCATCTGAAGCCTAATGAACTGCATGCTTTCCCCAGTCCTAGTGAAGTTCTTCATAACCTCCATCTGAAGCCTAATGAACTGAGGGCTTTCCCCAGTCCTAGTGAAGTTCTTCATAACCTCCATCTGAAGCCTAATGAACTGCATGCTTTCCCCAGTCCTAGTGAAGTTCTTCATAACCTCCATCTGAAGCCTAATGAACTGCATGCTTTCCCCAGTCCTAGTGAAGTTCTTCATAACCTCCATCTGAAGCCTAATGAACTGAGGGCTTTCCCCAGTCCTAGTGAAGTTCTTCATAACCTCCATCTGAAGCCTAATGAACTGCATGCTTTCCTCAGTCCTAGTGAGAGGACCACCCAATACTTACACATAAAAGCGTATCCACCAGCATTTCCCACATAATTCATTTTACAGACACAAAAATATCCCACATTGTCCATCATATTTTGTTTTGTCGACATTTAGAAAGTTTACTGACAAGCTGTTTCCCTCAGGCCTGTCATGACATTTTTTATCCGACGAACTTCACTCGCATTAACAGGTTGGATGGAAACCCGGTTATTGATATCCATGATCAGGTGAAAATGTGACATAAGTGGAAGCAAGGATTTCCCCTCGAATGTAAATTCCCGCAGCATTCAGTGACATGGTCAGAGAGAGATGGGTCTTACCAGGCTTGCTGTCCTGGTACTTCTCCTCCTTGTAGTGGTCCACCACAATGTCTGTTTCCACAGAGATCAGCTTTTTCTTGTCAAACTCTCTGAGGTGCAGGAGGGTGAGCTCGTCAAACTGCTCATAGCAGAACAGCACCTGGAGACAAAGAAAGGGAGAGAAAGAAGACGTTAGACTGACAACAACTAGAGGGAGTAATGATGAAATCCTGCCCACCACTGATGAAGTAACATGACAATGCTCATAGGAGTTAGCAAGACAGCCAACAGATCTGGTAGCAGGCTATCTGACAACAACTCACCTCCATGTCTTTCTGCTTCATGGCCTCAAAGTAGGGGGAGTGTTCAGCCAGGTGTCGGTTTGGGGCGCACAGGTAGTAGATGTTACGTGTCCCGGCCTTCATACGGGAGCCGTACTCCTTCAGGTTGGTCTGCTGGCCCGCGGGTAGCTCTGAAGACTCAAACCTCAACAGCTTGCCGATGTCCTCCTGTACAAAGACAGCGAGAGAGACAGAAAGGACTGAGTGATAATGAGTGTGGGACATGACTGACATAATTCACATTTCTGATTCCTAGGACATGATCCTCTTGCTCCCTTCCCCAAAAAACCTACATGCATACCATTTTCTCTATTCTTCACACCTCCATTCCTCCACCCTGCTCTCCCCTGTCCCAGTCTCACCCTGACGTCCTGCTCTCCCCTGTCCCAGTCTCACCCTGACGTCCTGCTCTCCCCTGTCCCACCCTGACGTCCTGCTCTCCCCTGTCCCACCCTGACGTCCTGCTCTCCCCTGTCCCACCCTGACGTCCTGCTCTCCCCTGTCCCACCCTGACGTCCTGCACTCTCCTGTCCCACCCTGACGTCCTGCACTCTCCTGTCCCACCCTGACGTCCTGCTCTCCCCTGTCCCACCCTGACGTCCTGCTCTCCCCTGCCCCACCCTGACGTCCTGCTCTCCCCTGCCCCACCCTGACGTCCTGCTCTCCCCTGCCCCACCCTGACGTCCTGCTCTCCCCTGCCCCACCCTGACGTCCTGCTCTCCCCTGTCCCACCCTGACGTCCTGCTCTCCCCTGTCCCACCCTGACGTCCCTCTCCCTGTCCCACCCTGACGTCCTGCTCTCCCCTGTCCCACCCTGACGTCCTGCTCTCCCCTGTCCCACCCTGACGTCCTGCTCTCCCCTGTCCCAGTCTCACCCTGACGTCCTGCTCTCCCCTGTCCCACCCTGACGTCCTGCTCTCCCCTGTCCCAGTCTCACCCTGACGTCCTGCTCCTGCGTGGTGACGATACCCTCCCTGATGAACAGGCCGTAGTCCTCAAAGAACTTGGCGTATTTCTCAGGTTCCTTCTTACTCTGGTCCATCAGGAACTTGATGATACGCTGCTGTAGAACGTCCCTCAGCTTCCTGTAGAGACAGAGACAGAGAGAGAGAGAGAGAGAGAGAGAGAGAGAGAAAGCATGACAGGGAGAGAAGAGGAGATCATGAGAGAATAAAAGGGAGTGAGAGCCGTGGATGTAAGGGAGAAGGAGTAGAAAGACACTGTATTAAAAGAGGGGTGATGTGTACAACAGACTTGACATAGCAGAGTGTCATTGTCTGGAAAGAGCTGATGTTGTAGGGCTCCAGTCTCACCTGATGAGGGTGCTCTCCTGCAGCAGCTCTCTGCTCAGGTTCAATGGGATATCCTCACTGTCCACCACACCTGTATACACAAATACACACACACTGTTATACTGTAACACTAGCATTTATAATCAACAAAGGATCCGGAAAGAGACAGACAAGGAAACACACCAGAGGGCAGATGTGAGGGGAAAGATGAAGGGAGACATTAAGATGGGCACAGCTGAGGAGGTACTGAGTAAAGACTGACCTCTAAGGAAGCGTAGCCACTTGGGCAGGATTTCAGTGGCCTTGGTCTGGATGAGAACCTTCCTGCTGTACAGAGCCACACTGGAGCCCATCTCTCTGCTCACGTCAAACATGGACGGCTTCTGCTCACACATTGACACACAGTGATATTACAGGCAGTCGTGAACATACCGGGACGTCAACATTTACAACTGTCACAGAGCCTTGACCTCAGAAAGATCTCATTTAACATCACTTATTAGTTTCTCTTTTCCTCAACAAGTATCTTTGCTCCCTTCCTCTCCCCAGTCATACCCTTGGTGCCCAAGTGCCCCCTACCCCTCTATCCCCAGCCCATCCTAGCCCTCTGCTCCCCCCTCTCCTCACCACGTCTGGGACGTAGAAGATGGAGCGGATGTTGACGGGGGCGTCAGCGCGGTAGTGCAGTGTATAACGGGGCTTGTCGTACGACTGAGCCACGTAACGGTAGAACTCCTCGTGCTGCCACTCACTGATGGACTTGGGTTCCATCATCCACAGGGCCTGGGAGGGATGTTAATATACCGGATGGATACACTGTTATACACAGAGCATGCAGGCAGGCAGGTACACACACTCACTGCACAGACAGCCAGACACACACTACAAAATAGGACTAATAACTGGGAATCATGCAAACAAGTTTTCAGAACCAATAAGTTGTCAGGGCCAATTAATGTATCAATCAGTTTGTCTCTTGACTTTGTTTCCATAAAAGTTGATTCCCTCTATTAGAATCCATGTGGACGCCACTTAGTCGATAAGTCCAGCAATTCAACTAATCCTCACTAACAACCCCATGAAGGACATTAAGCCATAACAATCAGAGTGGTCCAATGAAAAGCAATTGCTGAGGTCCATCTCAGCCCTGTAAGAAGGATAGAACCAGAAGAGTGAGGTCCATCTCAGCCCTGTAAGAAGTGGATAGAACCAGAAGAGTGGGGTCCATCTCAGCCCTGTAAGAAGTGGATAGAACCAGAACAGTGGGGTCCATCTCAGCCCTGTAAGAAGTGGATAGAACCAGAACAGTGAGGTCCATCTCAGCCCTGTAAGAAGTGGATAGAACCAGAACAGTGAAGTCCATCTCAGCCCTGTAAGAAGTGGATAGAACCAGAACAATGGGGTCCATCTCAGCCCTGTAAGAAGTGGATAGAACCAGAACAGTGGGGTCCATCTCAGCCCTGTAAGAAGTGGACAGAACCAGAACAGTGAGGTCCATCTCAGCCCTGTAAGAAGTGGACAGAACCAGAACAGTGGGGTCCATCTCAGCCCTGTAAGAAGTGGACAGAACCAGAACAGTGGGTCAGGTTCTCACCTGGAGAGTGTTGAGTCTTCGTCCGTTCAGGAAGACGGGGAAACTGACAAAGTTGCTGTATTTGGTCACCACCTCTGCAACAACATATAACATCTGTTAGTCCTGCCTGGACAAGCAGCAAGCCTCCAAGCCTGACACAGACTCTGACATGAATCTTACAGGAACGATTATGCGATTATGTTGAATGTCTACTATATATGTGGAATGTCTAGAAAAGACAGAACAGTTATCAAAGGGGTCTTGTATGGTCCATACCTTTGACTCTGTCCTCAGCAGAGAACTCCTTGCAGTCATCCTTGAGGTGCAGCACAATCTTAGTGCCTGGTCTGACCCCACTTGCCTCAGCTATCTCAAACACTCCAGACCTGGGGAGCACAGAGATCACACACTGTGGTCTATATCTATACATCAAACACTCCAGACCTGGGGAGCACAGAGATCACACACTGTGGTCCATATCTTTAGATTAAACACTCCAGACCTGGGGAGCACAGAGATCACACACTGTGGTCCATATCTATACATCAAACACTCCAGACCTGGGGAGCACAGAGATCACACACTGTGGTCTATATCTTTACATTAAACACTCCAGACCTGGGGAGCACAGAGATCACACACTGTGGTCTATATCTATACATCAAACACTCCAGACCTGGGGAGCACAGAGATCACACACTGTGGTTCATATCTTTACATTAAACACTCCAGACCTGGGGAGCACAGAGATCACACACTGTGGTTCATATCTTTACATTAAACACTCCAGACCTGGGGAGCACAGAGATCACACACTGTGGTCTATATCTATACATCAAACACTCCAGACCTGGGGAGCACAGAGATCACACACTGTGGTCCATATCTATACATTAAACACTCCAGACCTGGGGAGCACAGAGATCACACACTGTGGTCTATATCTTTACATTAAACACTCCAGACCTGGGGAGCACAGAGATCACACACTGTGGTCCATATCTATACATCAAACACTCCAGACCTGGGGAGCACAGAGATCACACACTGTGGTCCATATCTATACATCAAACACTCCAGACCTGGGGAGCACAGAGATCACACACTGTGGTCCATATCTATACATCAAACACTCCAGACCTGGGGAGCACAGAGATCACACACTGTGGTCTATATCTATACATCAAACACTCCAGACCTGGGGAGCACAGAGATCACACACTGTGGTCTATATCTTTTACATCAAACATATTCAAATGTGTTACTAAGACATACCTCGCTATCACGCCCTATTCTCGCACAATCCATCGACATACCTGTCACCTCTCCATCCTTCTCTCTCCCTCTTCATCCTCCTCTTTCTTACCATCCCTTCCTCTTTTCACACTGATCAAATTCCTCCCCTCTCCATCCCGCCCTCCTCTCCTACCCATCAGAGGACCACTTGTATCCGGGGCTGCTGGGCTCGGCTGACTGAGAGTAGACGTCCACACGGTCAGCCACCATGAAGGCAGAGTAGAAGCCCACGCCAAACTGACCAATGATGGAGCTGCTGGCCTCCGCCTGGCTCTGCAGGGACTCCAGGAAAGCCTAGGAAGGAGGGATGGGGGATAGAAAGAGGAAGCAGGGGTCAAATGTGAATTGAATGGAAAAGAGACACCAACAAATATGAGCAAATTGATGAAACGAGAAAGTTTAGGCCCTGACATTGTAATTGAATGAGATTGTAGATTTATTAAATTTTCAACCAGGTAGGCTAGTTGAGAACAAGTTCTCATTTACAACTGCGACCTGGCCAAGATAAAGCAAAGCAGTGTGAACAGACGTAAACAATAAACAAGTCAATAACACAGTAGAAAGAAAAAAAGAGTCTATATACATTGTGTGCAAAAGGCATGAGGAGATAGGTGGATAATTACAATTTTGCAGATTAACACTGGAGTGATAAATGATCAGATGGTCATGTGCAAAAGAGCAGAAAAGTAAATAAATATAATATATATATAATATAGGGGCGGCAGGGTAGCGTAGTGGTTAGAGCGTTGGACTAGTAACCGAAAGGTTGCAAGTTCGAATCCCCGAGCTGACAAGGTACAAATCTGTCGTTCTGCCCCTGAACAGGCAGTTAACCCACTGTTCCTAGGCCATCATTGAAAATAAGAATTTGTTCTTAACTGACTTGCCTGGTTAAATAAAGGTAAAATAAAATAATAAAATAAATAAATAAACAGTATGGGGATGAGGTAGGTAAATAGATAACGATGAATTTGGGGAGGGACGATACCAGAGATAGTTACAGAGATGGTGACCACTCGTTAGTAACGTGGCAAAGAAACAATCCACAAATTGAATTTCATTTCTTTATGAAAACAGCCCTACTGTTGGAAACAAACAGTATGCTGTCATCCAGAGTCATGTCATTATTTTACAAGCGAAGGCACAATATTTTACATACAGCAGGTTTTTAAAAGGACCAAAGAGTTGCCTGCTTCGTGTTTTCATTTTTGCCATGGAAAGAATATTGTGATACTGGTATTATCACAGGCCCATAATTGATTTTTTAAATATTCCTCAAGTCATTGGAATTAAAACATGAATGAAATGGGAAGGCAGATAATGGGGAAATGTAAGAGATGTAACAAAGATAAGGGAGCTAGGTTTACCTTGGATCCAGAACGAGCGATAGTCCCCAGGTTGGCCACCAGCTCCTCTTGGTTCATCCCAACTCCTGTGTCCTAAAAGAGGAAGGTATATTATGATAAATACGCTGCTGTTAAGCCATCACCAAGAGCAAAGGACCATTTGGTAATACATTTCTCCCTATCTTTGGAACTACAGCCAGCTGTCAGAACTACAGCCAGCAAGTTTTATAACTGTGCAAGTTCTGTTTCATCCACCAGGTGGCAGACTGCTATACAGAACTTTGAAATGAACAGAAACATCTAACAGTGATTATGTGCATTTTAAGTAAATCAAATTAGCATTTGACAATGATTCATGACTAAAATAATTCTAAGAAAGATAGGATAAAAATTTAAATAAACTCTTTAAAGCATGTTAGCAGTTACCACAGCCACCCTACTCCCTCGTCCTGGTTTGGGCGTACCTGGATGGTGAAGGTGCCCTTGGCCTGGTCCGTCTGTAGGTGGATCTCCATGGGGGCCGTGTCTCCCCCTCCTGTTATCAGCTTGTGGCGCAGCTTCTCCAGGGCGTCACTGCCATTGGAGATCAGCTCACGGATGAACACCTGACCAATGGGCCAGGATGGAAAAGGTTAAAAACACAGAATATCTTAGCGTAAAGTTCCTGAAATACCTAGCTAGATACAGCAAGCACATTATCACTGGTCCATCAGTTAGTCATTTATATACATTCAATCAATTCTCAAGTTGCTGTGACTGGTCAGACCATCCCTCACCTCCTTCTCAGAGTACAGAGATCTAGCAACAATGTCCAAGAGTTTCTTGGTCTCAGCCTGGAACTCATGCTTGGAAAAGGTGCCTGGACAAATCAGATTGAAAACTGTTAACTTCATTAGTTTAGCATGCTAAGGTCACAGGATGTGGACTAAAGTATATCATAAGCTACACAGAAAACTATCCAGTGTCCATTAATGTTGCCAAATCAAAATACTATGACAATCACTGGCTAGTGATGTTGAAGTTTCAATTGTTACAGCACAAAACTGAGAATGTTAGCTAACAGGTCTGAGGTCAGAAAACATATCACCTTGGACATTCTCTGTGTCTTGGATGATTGTGTGCAGGGGTTCTTCTTCAGGAGCTTTATCCTCTGCCTCTTGAATATTCTCTACTTCCTCAACCTTCTCTGTCGCAGGAGCTTTCTCAGCTTCTAGATCCTTGTCTGTATCCTGAGGGACTCTCTCAGCTTCCTTGGTGCTGTAGTAGGAACACTGGGTGAGACCAAGGCCTGGGTGGCTGGGGTTCCACATGCCACTTCTGGACCATTGTTTCTGCTGCTGCCTGACATGGGCATCTGTTGACAGGAGGGGATAGGTGGGGTGCGAGGTCATGCAATCATCATATTGAATATTCAAACGCATTGAGTGTCAGTGGTCATGGTTCGCTTTTAGAACGTCCTTGTCTTGGATTTATCTGATGCAACATGAATGCAAGTTTACAATGTAGTAGATTAGGTCAAGGATACATCCTTATAAATTTGATTTGATTATCCTTGGTAAAGATACTGGTCGTCTGTGCTGCGGTACGGGGCAGACATGCAACTGTCCCCATATTTATATACAATGGTCCGGTCACATATGTAATTCATTCACCAGATGCCAAATATCAAAATACGCTAGCTAGCTTAATCAAAAATAGTTGGATGGCTAGTTAAGACACATTTGTCAATAAACACCGCATTCCACAGTCGTTGACACGTTCATGTTGCATATGACAGGGAGTGATCTTGTGTAAGATAACTAAGCACGCTAACGTTAGTTAGCTCATATAACTGCAGTGCTTTAGCTAGCTAACTAACGTTAGCGAGCGGCTTACCTTCACTGAATGGTCCTACAGTCCTACTACCCAATCCTCGTCCAGAAGACAGGAGCCTGGAGTTGGCCCTTCGAGAAGAACCCAAAGCGAATTTGAACAATTTCAGGCACCGAGACATCTTTGACAGAGCAAGAGGTCGTTTGACCTATTCAACACACGTTAAACAGAAGTGCGACAACTGCAAGCACAAGTAGGACCTCTCACAGTCGCACAAAGATTACGTATTTCAAGCCACTAGCATATTGCCTGCTTAAAGAGATGTGAGAAATAAATGAAAATACGGGAATTAGACAGAAGACTTTGGTGCAAATGAAAAACCCCATTCCCAGCATAAGCTACATTTGCATTAAGACAAATCTACAATGCAAGACAGGAAAACATGTTTAAAGTTGTCAATTCCAAACGTCCCAATATTTACCTTTGATTGAAGGTCATTGTTGTGTATACTGTTAGGGGTTAACTGTGCAGCAATCAATTATTTTACAGTATGTCTGCAACCACCAATATGGCACGTTTTGCTGTAAGTAATTAAGTCATGTTTTGGTAAACCGTTACATGATGCTGAAGTACAGAAAGTTGCACCATCGCCATTCACACAATACATGTAAAATATACAAACACCATTGTTGTCTGTTTGCACACAGTTTATTTAACAATATGGTATATAAGTACGAAATGAGTCATTTTTAACCAGTTTGTACAGTGATTCATTCTTCTTTTTCTGCATATTTACATTGTCAACCTGCATGATTTACAACAGTGAACAGTTTCACCTCAATTCAAGTTTAATGCAAGAGGAAAAAAGATGCACAGAACGCTCTCCAATCACAAATCAGCAAGCAGTCCAAAAGGTACACCCCACGCCACAGTTAAGCCCGGGGGGGGGGGGATCTAGACTTCAGATTGAAGGATAAACAAAGAAACAAAGATGTCCAACATCTGGAGGACAGAGATACTGGTTCCAAGCCAGTAGAAAACAAACATTCCGGCAGCTGTGGACGAAGGAGCATTTGAGAGAGTCAGTTGTTCACACCTGAACGTGGTGTTTGGGTGTGCGATAGTTCCTAGCTCTATACAAATACGTTAATATCCCACAAGGACTCTTCTGCAGTACGGAAAGAAAATAAGTCTCACCTAAAGGCATGTGCCCTTTTTTGAAAAATGGTACATTATAATAATAAATTAGCCAGGAATGAAGAGGGAGCAAAGATGCAAAACCTGGCACAAAAAGTTCAGACAAAATTATTTTACAATCTTCTCAACACAAAAACGCTATGATTTTTTTTGCAAAGGTACAAAATAAAAACATTGAAAAATAAAATGAAAGACTCGTTTTGAGAAGGTGTCATTAAAAAAAGTACATACCAGAGACATAAAACAAATAATAATACAAATTAAAACAAAATTATTTTCATGGCTGGTCTGAACCCCAAAATATGTGTTTTTTCCCCCCCATTCTCCTCTTTAAACAGCAATAATTATTCAAATTCCTCCGTTTTGTTGGAAGAAATAGCAGTCCCTTGGTTTAAGGAAAGGTTCACAGTCCTTAGGCCTCATCTCTTTACATAGCAGTCAGTACAAAAAGTTATTTGTGGAAAACCGAGAAAACCAAACAAGTCTCGTCACAAAATGCTACAATCCTTCAACAAACTTCTCGAGTGTGTCTCCTGTGGTGTCGCCCACCATATTCAAGTCATTGCTAAGCCTGCCACGGCTCGGCGTGTTGAGCTGCGGGAGCATGGCGCTCTGCTCGGGCGTGCCCATGTGTCCCTGGTCCATGGAGCCTGGCATGAGGCCGCCCAGACTGGGGTGGGGTGAACCGGAGTGGAGGTTGGTGTGTTGGGGTGAGGGATGGGGCTGTATCCGGGGGGAGGGGCTGGAATGTGGGGGCTGCTGTGAGGGAGGGTGGGGCGACTGCACCGGGGCTGGAGACCTAACCTGATTGCCCAGGGCGTTGCCCATCGCCTGGCCAGGCAGGTGAGCTCCTCCCTGAGGCTGTCCTTGGAGCATGTGGGGCTGGGGACTCATGGAGTTGGCCTGGGCTGGAGAGCCCATCTGCTGCTTCAGCATCTGCTGTTGCTGCTGGAGCATCCTCTGCTGGAGGAGGTTTTGGGCCTGGGGCCCGTCCATGCCCATGCCGGGCTGCCCCATCTGGGCCATGGGGGAGCTGCATGGCCCTCTGCTGCTGCATGCGGAGCTGGGAGTAGCTGGCTGCTCCTCCCTGCTGCTGGGGGAACTGGCCTGGAAGGCCCTGGGGCATGGCTCCTTGCTGTTGTTGTTGTTGTTGCTGCTGTTGTTGTTGTTGCTGTTGTTGTTGTTGTTGCTGCTGCTGCTGCATCTGTTGCATCCGGAGCAGCTGCCTGCGGTAGAGCTGGGGGTTGCCGTTGTGTGCGGCGGCGTTCATCAGTTGTTGTCCCTGTGGGCCCATGGTGGCCATACCCTGGGGGCCACCAACTTGCTGAGGGCCAGGCTGCTGCTGCTGGGGGGGCATGCCCACCCCAGGCCTCTGCTGCACTGCCCCAGCCTGCATGGCAGCAGCCATGGCCTGCATCCCAGCCTGGCCTCCCAGGATCGCCTGGGGGCTCTGTTGTTGTTGTTGGGGGTTCTGCTGCTGCTGCTGGCCCGGTAGTTGGCTTGCCTGGTACTTGGCCGTGCGCTGCTTGATGAAGGCGGCCATGAGGTGGGGGTTGGACTTGAGGATGTTGAGCACCTGCTGTTGCTGCTGGGGAGAGCTGGGCGACTTGAGGGTCCTCAGGAGGTCCTGCAGGGCATTGGGGGCGATGTTTCCCGGGATGCCCCGAGGCATGCCCCCTTGTTGCTGTGGCGTCATGCCCTGCTGCTGAGGGGGACCCTGGGGGGGCATGTGGACCCCCCCGGGCATCTGAAGGCCGGGCTGCTGCTGCATCATGGGCCGCTGCTGCATCAACTGAGTGGAGTTTCCCTGAGCCTGTTGGGGGGCCATGGGTCCACCTTGCTGGGGTAGGCCTTGCTGCTGTTGTTGGACCGCTTGGGGGTTCTGGAGGGGGTTCTGCTGCTGCATCCCCCCCTGGGGGCCCCACTGGCCCTGCTGCATAGACTGCATCACTTGGGGGCCCCGGGGCCCCATCATCTGCTGCATCTGCCCTGGCCCCATCTGGCCTTGCATAGGCCCCACCATGCGGGGGTGGTTCATGGGCACACCGTTGGGCATGTTCATGTTGTAGTTCTGTTGTTGCTGCTGCTGCTGCTGCTTGGCCTTGGCCACCATCTCTATGTGCCGGGCCATCTTCAGAGCGGCCAGCGGGGGCGGTTGTTGTTGTTGTTGGGGAATCTGTTGTTGTTGGGGGGTCATGTTGGGTATGTTGGGCAGGGGCGACTGCACCTGATGTAGGGGGGAAGACTGGGGCCCCGGCTTTCCCCCTTGTGGAACTGGCGTTGGCGGCTGGCTGGTGCGTCCGTTGTTGGGAAAGCCGGGTTGTTGCTGGGCCATGCCGGCTGTCACGTTGGGGGGCGGCTGCTGCTGGGGCTGGCTGATGGGTAAGGAGGCCTGGGGGGTGTGGGTGGGTGTGCTGGGGGTCTGTCCGCCCGAGGTGGGGGTGCCGGGGGTGGCTGAGGTAGGTGGCGACGGCAGGCTCTGAGGTGCCATTCCACGCCCGGCCATAGTGGCCATTCTTCTCCTCATCATCTGAGCCTGTTGTAAGCGGTGCTGGAGCTGCTGCTGCCTCAGCTTGTGCTTGATGTTCAGACAGAAGGGCACGGGACACTTGTTCTCCTGGCAGTGTTTGGCGTGGTAGCAGCACAGGGCGATGAGCTGCTTGCACACGGGGCAGCCGCCGTTGGTCTTCCTCTTGCAACCTTTGGTGTGCTGCACCACGCGCTTCATCTTCTGGCAGGAGGGCAGCGAGCAGTTGGCGTTGCGGCACTGACAGGCGTGGACCAGGGACTGGATGCAGCGTTGGATGGAGAGGCGGCGGGATTCTTGAGGACTCTGGGAGGCCTCGCCCCCGGCACCGCCCGCTCCGTTGCTGTCGTCGTCCAGCCCGAGGCCCCACTTAACCATCTTGTGCTCGTGGCCCTTGGCAGCGTAGCAGTTGATGCATAGATCAAAGTCCTGCGAGAGAGAAAACACCACATATCACAGTTCCACTCATAATGTTTCTATGGTTACACACTCCCAGCCCCACACACACATACCTGCACCAACTTGTTACAAATGTGATGACGTTTAATCACAAAATGTATTGAAGGTCCAGCGCTGTCAAAAAGGTGACTGTCCTGTTTTATGGATTTCCACATTATGAGGTTGGAATAAAACTGTGAGATACGGCCCTTTTAGTGTAAGAGCAGATTGAAAAGACCACCTGACATTTCTGCCTGTTTTGGTGGGATGGAGTTTTGGCCTTCCATGGTGACATAACCAGGCGGTAAATCAGTTAATAGATCAATAAGAAAAAGCATTCCAAACCTCTCGGGCCAATAACAGCTCATTTTCAGTTTCACCCTCGCCACCCAAGCCACTCCCAGATAGTCCGAGCAAAAATCCTACTTGAGAAATGTATCTTTGCTAAGCTTCTTTTTTGACCATTTATATTGAAACCATCACATTAAGGTAATTCATTGTTACCCAGAAAAGATATGATAGAGATAAAAACGGCTGCATTAGACCTTTAAAATCATTTGACAATTTATCGATGATCTTGCAAGAGCACACTTTTTAAGTGAAATAAACATACAATAAAATACTTCCTTTGCTTCCAGTTTTAAAAAAGTGAATTGACAATATCCATGTATTACATGCTGTCAGAGTGTGTGTTGAGGTATGTGTGATGAATCAGCACCATCACCCCCTGGCTTACCTCACAGACGGTGCAGTGCCAGCGCGTCTCCACGTGGTGTTTACACTCGTTGCAGGTGTAGACGAAGCGGTCCTGGCCCTGGTTGTGCAGCTCCACCAACATACACATGGTGCTCCACTTGCACCTCCGCAGAGAGCTGAACTCCCAGTGCTTGTCCCGGGCCAGGGTGAGGAAGGCGTCGCGGCCGTCCATCAGGTCGCAGGTCAGCAGGGGGTCTGGATCCATGATAGGGGGGAGGGTGTTGACCGAGGGTCCCGCGTGGAGGTGGATCACAAAGAACACCTGAGGGAGAGGGTGGAGAGGGAGGTAGAGAGGGAGACATGAGTCAGATTATCAGACAAAAGAGAGGACAGGAAGTCACAAGCTAGAAGTGGTTGTGTTTCAATATCCTCACTAGTACACCAGTTAGAATGCAAGTTCAATGCATGGCTTCATTCTAAGTGATATGTTAGTGTTGGATCTGAGCCTCTACAGATACTGTGACCACAGAAGTCCTTACAAAACTGTGATCAACTAAAGGAGTGAGAGATGAGGAAGGTAACGGGGCTTTACAGTGTATGTTATATGAGTGGGTGGAGTGAGTGACATCTACCTCCTTGTGTTTCTCCAGCGTGGAGTAGAGCTTCTGGGACAGGTCGTTGGCTACATTGGGCATGCCAGGCTTCTTCTTATTGGCTCGGCTCACGCTGCTCTTGTTTTTATTGGTCTTCTTGTTGTTCTTCTTCTTGGCGTTTTTGCTGTCAGCAGTGTGCTGATATGAGAGGGGGGGGGGGGGACAAAGAGCTGTTAACAGAGGCGATGGAGGACACATGGACATAAATAAATGGCAAAAGAAGAATAGGTCTGTGACATGCTTTGACCAAGTGGCTGTCGAAAGACAGGAGGACAGACACCATCATCTGCCCTCTCCTCTGATAGGTAGACGTTTTCACAGTACTGCTTATACCAATGAAATCCTCCGAGACCTCTACAAATTCATAGGACATGGTGTCTAGGGGTCGGATTGGGTCCACCCCTCCATTGTACAAAGCACTCCGTCTTACCTCGGGGGTCTCACAGGAGGCCACATTCTCTTCCTTCTTCCTCTCCTCCTCCTCCTGCTCCAGCTCCTTGATGCTCTCCTCCAGCACGTTGGGCCAGAAGTCCCCTTCGAAGTAGGGCATCTCGTTGGCACTGGTAATACGGTCCTCCGTGGCCTGCTTGAAGATGTCCTGGAGAAAAGACGCTTGTTACTTAGACTGAACAGATGGGGCTGATGGTGTGAGATAATGCCACACTCAAAACAGCATTTAATAAGAAAAGTAAGCACGGGCCTAAGACAGAAGACACTTAAAAATGCTATTTCTTATTGTACCAATTCCAGACGAGTCCCTCCGAGTTCCAATCCTTTGCCTTCTGTTTGGTGCCTAATGAACACAGCCAAGGTCCCCTTCATGTCTCACCTTGAAATCATGGAGGATCCTCTCTGCGAAGGCCTTCTCCAGCATCTTCCTGTACCACTCCTGCAGCCTCTTGGGCTTGGGGATCTTCTGGTCCTGCGGGTGGCAGTGGAAGATGTAGTCGTCCCCTTCACTGGGGGGGCACGCCCAGATATGACCATACACATAGCTGCATGGGACCAGGGATGGAGAGGACAGCTTTTAGGTTCAACGTCATGCATTTCAAGCTACTGAGACAAATATCTTGGGAATATTCTTTGTTAAGAAATTATTTCAAAATGAGTTTGCAAGATTGAGCTATTCCTAAACCTGCCTGGACACACTAACGGGTTTACAGACATAAATGAGGCCTAGTCCTGGACTAAGAAGCATGATATTCTCCACTGAAATAGCTTTTTAGTCCAGGACTAGGCTTCATCTGTGTACAGGAAACCAGCCAGGAAAAGCAGTGTAATGATTGAATGGAAGTGTTGTCACCGGTATTGAAAACCTACCCCAGTTTCTTAACGTACTCCAGGTACCCTATCAAGATCTCATGGTAGACTGCCGTCCTCAACGCCCGGGGCTTGAAGAAGTGAATACTGTCCAGATACGATATGTAAACCCGTCTGGAGAGAAGAAGACACGAGGTGTGTTACACTGACAACTATAGCTAACCTGGTTAACCAGGCCCGTTACACTGACAACTATAGCTAACCTGGTTAACCAGGCCCGTTACACTGACAACTATAGCTAACCTGGTTAACCAGGCCTGTTACACTGACAACTATAGCTAACCTGGTTAACCAGGCCTGTTACACTGACAACTATAGCTAACCTGGTTAACCAGGCCTGTTACACTGACAACTATAGCTAACCTGGTTAACCAGGCCTGTTACACTGACAACTATAGCTAACCTGGTTAACCAGGCCTGTTACACTGACAACTATAGCTAACCTGGTTAACCAGGCCTGTTACACTGACAACTATAGCTAACCTGGTTAACCAGGCCTGTTACACTGACAACTATAGCTAACCTGGTTAACCAGGCCTGTTACACTGACAACTATAGCTAACCTGGTTAACTAGGCCTGTTACACTGACAACTATAGCTAACCTGGTACATCTGAACATCACACCTGCGGGGCTGTCACCAATTTACTAGGCCTAATGCGCAATTTTCCTAAATGGGTAATGGAAACACTTCAACAACTTAATTTAATTTTAATTCTACACTAAGTAACTATTGCTAAGCTGGTTGACTAGGTGTTTTATCGCTAAGCTGGCCCACCTTGCATAGAATCTCAAGCCTTCCACTCTTAAGTCTTCCAATAGTCCAGTATGTAGGCTACTGTTCAGAAGAGGTCATTACGCTACTCTTTAAAATAATACTACATAAACTCAGCAGAAACATCCCTTTATCAGGACCCCGTCTTTCAAAGATAATTAGTAAAAATACCAATAACTTCACAGATCTTTATTGTAAAGGGTTTAAACACTGTTTTCCATGCTTGTTCAATGAACCATAAACAAGTAATGAACATGCACCTGTGGAACTGTCGTTAAGACACTAACAGCTTACAGACGGTAGGCAATTAAGGTCACAGTTATGAAAACTTAGGACACTAAAGAGGCCTTTCTACTGACTCTGAAAACACCAAAAGAAAGATGCCCAGGGTTCCTGCTCATCTGCGTTAACGTGCCTTAGGCATGCTGCAAGGAGGCATGAGGACTGCAGATGTGTCTGTACTGTCAGACGCCTAAGACAACGCTACAGGGAGACAGGACGGACAGCTGACCGTCCTCACAGTGGCAGACCACGTGTAACAACACCTGCACAGGATCGGTACATCCGGACATCACACCTGCGGGACAGGTACAGGATGGCAACAGCAACTGCCTGAGTTACACCAGGAACGCACAATCCCTCCATCAGTGCTCTGACTGTCCGCAATAGGCTGAGAGAGGCTGGACTGAGGGCTTGTAGGCCTGTTGTAAGGCAGGTCCTCACCAGACATCACCAGCAACAACGTCGTCTATGGGCACAAACCCACCGTCGCTGGACCAGACAGGTGTCTGTTTCACCAGGGGTGATGGTCAGATTAGCGTTTATTGTCAAAGGAATGAGCGTTACACCGAGGCCTGTACTCTGGAGCGGGATCGATTTGGAGGTGGAGGGTCCGTCAAGGTCTGGGGCGGTGTGTCACATTACAGGGAAGACATCCTCCTCCCTCATGTGGTACCCTTCCTGCAGGCTCATCCTGACATGACCCTCCAGCATGACAATACCACCAGCCATACTGATCGTTCTGTGTGTGATTTCCTGCAAGACAGGAATGCCAGTGTTCTGCCGTGGCCAGCAAAGAGCCCGGATCACAATCCCATTGAGAACATCTGGGACCTGTTGGACCGGAGGGTGAGGGCTAGGGCCATTCCCCCCAGATATGTCCGGGAACTTGCAGGTGCCTTGGTGGAAGAGTGGGGTAACATCTCACAGCAATAACTGGCAAATCTGGTGCAGTCCATGAGGAGGAGATGCACTGCAGTGCTTAATGCAGCTGGTGGCCACACCAGATACTGACTGTTACTTTTGACCCCCCCCCTTTGTTCAGGGACACATTATTCCATTTCTGTTAGTCACATTTCTGTGGAACTTGTTCATTTTATGTCTCAGTTGTTGAATCTGGTTGTGGTCATACAAATATTTACACATGTTAAGTTGAAAATAAACGCAGTTGACAGTGAGAGGATGTTTCTTTTATTGCTGAGTTTATATTATCATCCTCGTTCTGAAGTGTCAGTTACCTGGTGTTGGGAACGAGTGTATTACTGTTAAGAAGTGTATTATGTTGTGTTATTACTACGTCAAAGTGTTTACCTGGTGTTGGGAACGAGTGTATTACTGTTAAGAAGTGTATTATGTTGTGTTATTACTACGTCAAAGTGTTTACCTGGTGTTGGGAACGAGTGTATTACTGTTAAGAAGTGTATTATGTTGTGTTATTACTACGTCAAAGTGTTTACCTGGTGTTGGGAACGAGTGTATTACTGTTAAGAAGTGTATTATGTTGTGTTATTACTACGTCAAAGTGTTTACCTGGTGTTGGGGAAGGCGCACTCGGAACCGTACTCCTGGACGTGCATACCGAAGAAACACACGTCCACACCGTCAATCTCCTCAAATGCAAAAAGTGCTTTGGTTCTGTAAGGGAAGGTCTCCTGCATTTCACCCGAGTCCACAAACCTGGGGAGACAAACACAGTTAATCAATTAATTAGTGAACTAAACATTTATATAGTGCTTTTACTAGTAAGGGAGAAATCTCCACATCCACAACCACATGGAACGTCACTCATCATTAACGGTGTAGACGCCTTCTGCCACAGAATCTCCTCAGCACTATCAAGAACACTACCGCGCCATCGCTTTCCAACCAAGGTGCATGAACAAAGGAGCAAACCGAAGATGAAAAACATATTGGAGCAACTCTTGGAAGACAACTTTATTAGAATAATCCTCAATGAACATCTTTCTCAACATGTTCAATAAACTGGTTTCAAAAGTATTGATAAGGGGTCATTTCACTGTTGGAGCAGCTGCAGTCCTTCCTTACCTAGATTTCATGCCAGGTTTGATTTCAACATTTTTGTCGGAGCTAGCCACCACCCGTACAAACACCTCCCCGGCCTCAGGGTGGTTCTGCCTCTTCAGGTACTTATTCACCCGGTCCTCGATGTACATGCCCAACCTCGTCGTCTGTAGCCCTGCGAGACAGATACCATCAAATACTTCAGTTGTCCTACAGGTTATGCAGATGCAGGTCACAATCAAACCTTACATCCTCACCACGAGTTACTGGAATAACTTCCATCACACGTCTACAATGGTGGATCCACTCGGATCGACACAATTATTCAACACAATCTCAAACTTACTTTTGGCAGCGAACTTGTTCTCTTTCCTCGTCTTGCTGGACTTCTTCAGACAGATGTCGCAAATGAAGCTGAGGGAAAGTGGAAGTGTCATATAGACAGTCAGAAACAGCGATCAGAAGACACACGGGGCCGTTCGTCTGTTCAGGGTACATGAGGCTTACCCCGATGGCCAGATGACATCATAATGCAGCACACAGATCTGGTGCATCTTCCGTCCACAGTCTTTACATTCAACAAACCTGTGTGAGGAGAGAGAGAAGGCTGGTCAGAGAAGGTACACCAACACCTCGGTCTCCAAGAAGAGACTTGCTTGTTCACAGATACTGCAGAGTGGGTAATATATACAACAGTTGACTGACATATGGGCGTGAGACAAAATACTAATGCGTTGGATAACTGTATGTACAAGAGTTGGGGGTCAATTCAGGAAGTGACTTCAATTCATTAAAATTCGCAGTTGAAATGGAATTGACCCCGAACCTTGGTATACACCCTTTAAAAATGTAGTGGTAAATGTCAGTGACTGATAGCAATGAATCTAGTTACATAAAATATCAGTTAGAATTGTCACCTAATTCAAAAGACTTTTGCAGCCACCATTGCCCATGTACTTGGGGCGGTCATCTCACGCTCCGTGATCGAATGGAAAAAGCGAGGGACAGGTGCAAGAGACAAGGCTCATACACTATTCACCATCAATGGTTATTCATTTTCATTTCTTTGTTTGACAGATCTCTCAAATCAGGACAATACTTTCATCCTCCTGTATTTTAAATGCAATGTATCCACTTGTGTGGCTGATTAGTGCTTTTACACCTGCATTGTTTGCTGTTTGGGGTTTTAGGCTGGGTTTCTGTACAGCACTTTGGGATATCAGCTGATGTACGAAGGGCTATATAAATAAATTTGATTTGATTTGATTTAAATGGTCCAAATCATTATTGGTACATACTGTACTACATACCGTGGTACATACCGTACATACTGTACATACAGTGGTACATACCATACATACAGTGGTACCTACTGTGGTACATATTGTGGTACATACTGTACATACTGTGGTACATACTGTACATAATGTGGTACATCATGTGCATACTGTGGCACATACTGTATATAGTGTGGTACATACGGTACATACGGTGGTACATACTGTACATCATGTGGTACATACTGTACATACTATGGTACATACTGTACATACTGTGGTACATACAGTACAGCATACTGTGATGCATACTGTGGTACATACTGTATATAGTGTGGTACATACGGTACATACCGTGGTGCATACTGTACATACTGTGGTACATACTGTACATACTGTGGTACATACGGTACAGCATACTGTGATGCATACTGTACAGCATACTGTGATGCATACTGTACATACTGTGATGCATACTGTACATGACGGCTCATCGCCAACGTATTTAGAAGCTTTAAAGCAGAATGAAAAGAGCTAAAACCCCATCAAACGTAAACAGTTTGAGACGGTAAGGTACACCAATACTCACGGTTCTGGATCCAACATGTCATTTTTCTTCTTTTCAAACTGGTCTTTAGATATCATACTGGAGGACAGAGACAACGGATGACCAGTTAGAATCAGTTCTGATACTCTACAGCCAACGCCCCAAACACGCAGCCCACTCATATGAATAAAGATTCCCTTTTTTCATAAGCTTTGACTATAATTAGCTAAGCCTACCACTTCTGGACCAGTATTTATAATCATGGACTAAGGATATCCACTAAGGAAAGATGGAATCAGTGGAGAATTAAGGGCGGTTACTTCCACTAACAAAATGTTCACTTAACTTGAATTTTCATCAATACATGACTAAGTGAAAGTTGGGATTCGCTCCAGAATGTGGTAAAAAATATAAAAACTACAGAACTAATCCAAATCAAACAGAGCATTGTTTCCCAGTGTTTTTTCAATGTATTGACATGAAAACGTTACCACAGATTCCACCATGAACTTACGTCTGTGGCTGTGCCGGGTCGTCTCCCAGGGTGACGCTATTGCCCTGGATCTCGTTGAAGCACTTCTCACAGAAGTGATACCTGTCGGCAACAAGGCCATATTTGGGTGAGCTAGAGCGGGCACACAGTAGCAGAAGCACAGGGAAAGTTGGCAAGCCGGCACACGTGTGGCACAATGGGTGGCAGAATGGCAAAGCATAACACAGGCAGAGGACAGAGACAAGAGGACAGAAAGACAGAGGCAAGAGGACAGAAAGACAGGACAGAGACAAGAGGACAGGAGACAAGAGGACAGAGACAAGAGGACAGAGACAAGAGGACAGAGACAAGAGGACAGAAAGACAGAGGACAGAGACAAGAGGACAGGGCAGAGTGAAGGTAGAATACAGGTTAGTCACCATGAGAATGGTCATGACAGTCATTCACACATCTTCTCATACAAGCATACTGAAATGACACAGGAACGCTAACCATGTTGATGGGAGGAGCATGAATGTTAATATAAGAAAAGCAAATCATTAGTACATTTGAATATCCATACTAATAAGTATAACCACTTGGCTGAACTACTAAGTTCCACTAGTTCTCCACGTAAAGCTTTAGTAATGCACAGGCATATGATATGATTGATATGATCATGCCGGTTGGGAGACTGTTGGAGTGAATGCCAGCCCTGGTGATGTAGGGGAGAGAGGGGTGCACCCAGAACACAGACACATGGATCACCTCTGCTTGTCTTTGGAACTTTTCATAACTATTTTTGTTGAAATTACTTTTAAAAATGTGGGTAAATAACTAGTGTAAAATGCATCAACGTGCTTCCAGAAGGGATAGAGTAGTTAACCCTAACGAGCTTCACTGCGCTGAGTTCAGATGAACTCAACTACATGCAACTGCAATGCATCCGAATGGATGCAATATTTGGAGCTACTGAAGTGCAATAGCAATTTGTGAACAGCAGGGGGAGCAGTGGTGCTGATATTGCAGCACATCGGGCTTGAAGGGAAACCTGAAGATCCTGTCAATGTAGGCTACACTCCTTTTAACATGTAACCCTTCCAGTATCTAGTACGCACCATCCCTCTGGTGAAATACCATCTTAGAATACTCTCATCATAATTATTCATTGTTTTTCATGTACCTGAACTAACATTACAATGTACTGTGAGAGCACAATCCTATTCCCCTTCTCTCTCCATCTCCCCCTTTCCTTCACCTGCCCTGCCTACCTGCCCCCCCCCACACACACACACATGGAGTGTGGACTTACCTGTTCTGGTAGCTGAAGTAGGTTCCGTCTCTGGAGATGGTGCACAGCTGCTTGCCATAGCAGCAGAGGGTCTGGGGTGAGAACTCAAACTGTGGAGGAACACAGGGAGAAAGGGTTAGTGAATCCACTTCTACACTGTCTAGCATTCAGCCAGGTCAGTCCTGTCCACAGATTCTCCCTAATTAAAACCTAGTGTTCCTCTGAAAGTTCCCCTTTCACTGGTACGTAGTCTCAGGCTTATATCCCAAAGGGCACGCTATTCCTTATGTAGAGTATACTATATATTTTTTTACCAGGGCCCATAGGGCATAGTGCACTACATAGGGAATAGAGTGCCATTTGGGAAGTACCTCAGTGTCACAAGTACGACAGGAAGTCAAAAGGCTCATCATGTTAAGTCAAGTGTTTCAATCTTTATAAGGACCGTCTAGCCATTGGGTCATACAGGTGGCCGTCTGTCACACAGTAAACACAGCAGCACATGGTTATGCATGTCTGGAGGGGTTAGGGATGTTTCTTGTCGTGTCATTTCAGACTTAAATAGCAATCACTAACCGACTTCCACCCGGTTACTCAACCCTGCACCTTAGAGGCTGCTGCCCTATATACATAGACTTGGAATCACTGGCCACTTTAATAATGGAACACTAGTCACTTTAATCAAGTTCAAATAATGATTACATACATATGAGAGGAGAAAAGCAGTATGTATGTACTGTATTCTATTCTACTGTATTTAGTCAATGCCACTCCGACATTGCTCTAATATTCATATATTTCTTAATTCCATGATTTGACTTTTAGATTGTGTGTATTGTTAGATACTACTGCATTGTTGGCGCTAGGAACACAAGCATCCACTAAATATGTGTATGTGACCAGTAAAACTCCATTAGAATTGCAGGGCATTGTATCCTCTTAAATGACAGTACAGTGCATTTGTAAAATATTCAGACCCCTTGACTTTATCCACATTGTTATGTTACAGTCTTATTCTAAAATAGATTTGTTTTTCCCCCTCATCAATCGACACACACTACCCCATAATGACAAAGCAAAAACAGGTTCAGACATTCTTGCAAAAAAATATCACATTTACAAAAATAATCAGACCCTTTACTCAGTACTTTGTAGAAGCACCTCTGGCAGCGATTACAGCCTTCAGTCTTAGGTGACGCTACAAGCTTGGCACACCTATATTTGCGAGTTTCTCCCATTCTTCTCTGCAGATCCTCTCAAGCTCTGTCAGGTTGGATGGGGTGCGTCGCTGCACAGCTATTTTCAGTTCTCTGCAGAGATGTTCAATCGGGTTGAAATCAAGGCTCTGGCTGGGCCACTCAAGGACATTCTGAGACTTGTCCTGAAGCCACTCCTGCGTTGTCTTGGCTGTGTGCTTAGGGTCATTGTCCTGTTGGAAGGGGAACCGTCACCCAGTTTGAGGTCCTGAGCTCTCTGGAGCAGGTTTTCATCAAGGATCTCTCTGTACTTTGCTCCGTACATCTTTGCCTCGATCCTGACAAGTCTCCCAGTCCCTGCTGCTGAATCTTTTTTTTTTTAAAACACTCCCACAGCATGATGCAGCCACCAGCATGCTTCACTGTAGGGATGGTGCCAGGTTTCCTCCAGATATGACACTTGGCATTCAGGCCAAAGAGTTCAATCTTGGTTTCATCAGACCAAAGAATCTTGCTTCTCATGGTCTGGGAGGCCTTTTGGCCAACTCCGAGCGCGCTGTCATGTGCCTTTTACTGAGGAGTGGCTTCCGTCTAGCGAGGAGTGGCTTCCACTCTACCATAAAGGCCTGATTGGTGGAGTGCTGCAGAGATTGTTGCCCTTCTGGAAGGTTCTGTCCGGGGGTATCGTCGGACGGGCCCACATTGTTCCCCGACCCCTCCAGTCTCAGCCTCCAGTATTTATGCTGCAATAGTTTGTGTCGGGGGGCTAGGTGTCAGTCTTATGTTTGGAGTATTTCTCCTCTCTGAGCCCCAGGACCATGCCTCAGGACTACCTGACCTGATGAGTCCTTGCTGCTGCTCCAGTTTCAACTGTGCTGCCTGCGGCTATGGAACCCTGATCTATTCACTGGAAGTGCTACCTTGTCCCGGACCTGCTGTTTTCAACTCTCCAGAAACAGCAGGAGCGGTAGAGATACTCTGAATGATCGGCTATGAAAAGCCAACTGACATTAACTCCTGAGGTGCTGACCTGTTGCACCCTCTACAACCACTGTGATTACTATCATTTGACCCTGCTGGTCATCTATGAAGATTTGAACATCTTGGCCATGTTCTGTTATAATCTCCACCCCTCATAGCCTGGTTCACTCTGTTTTTTCCTAGGTTCTAGCCTTTCCAGGGAGTTTTTCCTAGCCACGGTGCTTCTACACCTGCATTGCTTGCTGTTTGGGGTTTTAGGTTGGGTTTCTGTACAGCACGTTGTGACATCAGCTGATGTAAGAAGGGCTTTCTTCTGGCTAATTATTATTATTTTTATTTTAAAAAATGGATTGATTCTCCAATCTCCAGAGGAACTCTGTCAGAGTGACCACTGGGTTCTTGGTCACGTCCCTCAAAAGGCCCTTCTTCCCAGATTGCTCAGTTTGGCCGAGCGGCCAGCTCTAGGAAGAGTCTTGGTGGTTCCAAACTTCTTCCATTTAAGAATGATGGAGGCCACTGAATTGTTTTGGTACCCTTCCCCAGATTTGTGCCTTGACACAATCCTGTCTCAGAGCTCTACGGACAATTCCTTCGACCTCACGGCTTGGTTTTTGCTCTGACATGCACTGTCAACTGTGGGACCTTATATATGCCTTTCCAAATCATGTCCAATCAATTGAATTTACCACAGGTGGACTCCAATCAAGTAGTAGAAACATCTCAAATGTGGAAAAGGGGTCTGAAAACTTTCCGAATGCACTGTGGGTCATCAGCAGCAATGTGCCATGGTCACCTTGAGGGCGTCAACAGCCCAAACCTGGCTAACAAGCCCGTATATCAAGGGACACAAGTTCTTCATATTTAGGTAACTCCTGGCCCTAACGATAACCTACAATTAGAGCTGAGAGTTTCTCCTGGCCCTAATGGTAACCTACAATTAGAGCTGAGAGTTTCTCCTGGCCCTAACGATAACCTACAATTAGAGCTGAGAGTTTCTCCTGGCCCTAACGATAACCTACAATTAGAGCTGAGAGTTTCTCCTGGCCCTAATGGTAACCTACAATTAGAGCTGAGAGTTTCTCCAGGCCCTAACGGTAACCTACAATTAGAGCTGAGAGTTTCTCCTGGCCCTAACGATAACCTACAATTAGAGCTGAGTTTCTCCTGGCCCTAACGGTAACATACAATTAGAGCTGAGAGTTTCTCCTGGCCCTAACGATAACCTACAATTAGAGCTGAGAGTTTCTCCTGGCCCTAACGATTACATACAATTAGAGCTGAGAGTTTCTCCTGGCCCTAACGATAACCTACAATTAGAGCTGAGAGTTTCTCCTGGCCCTAACGATAACCTACAATTAGAGCTGAGAGTTTCTCCTGGCCCTAATGGTAACCTACAATTAGAGCTGAGAGTTTCTCCTGGCCCTAACGATAACCTACAATTAGAGCTGAGAGTTTCTCCTGGCCCTAATGGTAACCTACAATTAGAGCTGAGAGTTTCTCCTGGCCCTAACGGTAACCTACAATTAGAGCTGAGAGTTTCTCCAGATCACAAAACTTGTAGTCTCCCTTCCACCATCCCTCCATTACTCTTCCTCCACTCCCTCAGTCTCACCTTCCTGCCACAGCAGTAGCCCAGGCTGACCATGACGGGGTCTATCTCCAGCTCAAACACCACTAATCTCCCGCTCTACTCCTTCTCTTTCCTCCACTAACATCCCTCCTCCTTCCCTCCCATCATCTCACCTTCCTGCCACAGCAGTAGCCCAGGCTGACCATGACGGGGTCTATCTCCAGCTCAAACACCTCGGCCAGCTTGGAGCAGTACTTGTAGACGCGGGACGTCTTGCGGTTGTAGATCCAGGCGTTGTTGAACATGACCCAGATGTCTTCCACATACTGCCAGGGTTCCTGGTACTGACCTGTGTCCAGCTTCCGCTTTATAGTGGACAGGTCCATAGGTTTCTTCACTATGTCAAAGTAGTCCTGAAGGGGGGGAGGGGTGGTTAGAAGAGAGTTAAGTGGTACTGAGTTAATGGTGCCTTATCATTCGCTATCAAACTTCAGGCCAATCAATGAAATGTGGCTGTGAGAGAGAGCTTCACTGATATTGTGAGAGCTTCACTGATAGCTCTGACCAGAATGATATGGACATGGTTATGAGAGAGATCCTTAATCCTTATTGAGCCTCGGCTATATCTATGAAATCTGTATAGAACTGAGTAACGAGTTAATTTGTCATTTGTTTTCATATCAATACATGACTAGGCATAACCAATCAAGAGAGAGACTCTCAGGGTGTACGATTATCTAAGTGTATGTACATGAGTATGTGTGTACTCACGGGGATGCCCAGCAGCATGGGGTCGACAGGCTGTCTGAAGGGCAGAGACTCTGGGTCCTGTCTGTAGAGGGCCTCTAGTGTGGGCATCAGGGCCTGGCGAAGCTCCTCTGGCTTAAAGACTGCAGCAAGGACAGAGCGGTCAGGCCTCTATTCAAATGAATCATGTACAACATCATAGAAATCTATCATGAAGAACAAAAAGTATAATCTGTCATGTGGAAAAGGGACATCGTGAAGACTATTTATTCTATTTCTATCTGACATTCAGAACGCTTCAGTGTCTTCACAGGGTCAGTTATCATGGTCAAGTCATATTGACAGAGTTGTTGTGAAGATGGAGAGAGGGGTATGTGATATAAAAGGATGCTCTGTGTTTTTGACACAAAAGTAAACTGTCCTAGTTGTTCAGGCTCTGGTCTCATCTCATCTTGATTACTGTCCGGTAATACGGTCCAGTGCAGCAAAGAAAGACCTGGCAAAGTTGCAGCTGGCTCAGAGCAGCATACACAGAAGAAATATCAACAACATGCATGATAGTCTCATGGTTCAGGAGAAATGTACTAATTATCTTCTAGTCTTTTTAAGAAATGTGTTGAAAATGCCTATCCACTAGTATAATCTATTGCATACACTACAAAACAGACATACCACCATGGGTTTCTTCACAGCACCCAAACCAAAAACAGATTGAATGCATCGCTCAGTTATACATAGAGCCATCTCATAGTGGAATGCTCTGCCAGAGGTTACTCTCTTAGCTTTACAAACAGAACATATTGAATCACAGCACCTCTCCTCTAAAGAGCTCACTTACCTGGATATAAGAATATAGTGTTTAAATAGTATGTGTTGTCTCTTGGCATCTTTCCAATAATAAACTCTTATTTTTGTAATTGTAATACCTTCGGTTGTTCTAGTCTATTACGGTCATGTATTTGTACGTTTCATGTGGACCCCAGGAAGAGTAGATGCTGCATTTGCACTAGCTAATGGGGATCCTAATAAACTAAACAGGGTAAAGGTGAGGACTGATATAACTGAGGAAAGAGCTGCAATAAGATAGGACCAACTGGGGAAAAACTACTAGTCATTGGATAAACTCCTGGCCCCGGCTAGTTTTATAGAAACCAGCTCCTCACTTTTTTTGCGGTTCTGGGTGGGGGAGGTGGACGCTGAAGTGCCGTTGACCCCGCCCTCCTCCTCCTCTTTGGGTTCATTCTTAATCTCCGGCTTCTTCTCCTCCTTTGTCTCCATTGGCTCCTGCTTAGGTTCCGCCCCGTCTGGCTCCTCCTCCTTGACCGTGAGGGGTTTGATGTCTTTTTGGTCTTCGTCCTGCTATGGGGCACAGCTACATTTAGAGGGTGCACTTAGATAATTCTGTAGGACACTACGTTTTGAAAGATGGAGGGCAACATGGCCACCGTACCAGATAACAAGATGAGTTCATATGAATTGTAATATTTCCATCCAAGAGCACCTGCATTCATAACGTACATATAAATAGAAAGCTCTGGTTGGTCAAGTGTCTTGTAGTCAATATTGATCCTCACCTCCATTTTGAAGTCGCTGGGCTGCTTTTTCCCCGTGCCACAGTCGTCGTCCTCGTCGTCCTCCTCGTCTTTGAGCTCGGCTTTGTGCTCCGTTTGGGTCACGTCTGGTGGGGCCTGTTGGGAGTGGACCTCTGCCACCGAGCCTGGGGTGGGCATGCGGTTATCTATACTGGCTGGCGCCTGGGACAGCTAGAGGGGAAACATTTGAGAATGACCCTTCAAAGCAAAGGCTGGGTGCTGGCTGTTGACTGGCACAACAACAAGTCATTAAGAGCTGGCATGTGAAAGAAACACCATATTGTTAATAAAGCTTTAGTATCACTCCAATCATGCTGCTCCTTCAATAGACCTTTTTAAATGTGGAAACGCTGCATGACAGCACTTAGGTGCTGTGACCGTAACAAAGGCTGCTTTAAAAAGAGCATTATTTATTTCCTGACTACATGACCTAAGCAGGAAATACTCTGGGCCCAAGTGAAAGAATATAACTAGCCATTAGTTATGCTCGTCAGTTCACCAGGTCAGGATAACTCCCTCTAAGAGTGCTGTGGATCCTAAGCAGGTATTTTACCGGTGTGCTGGGGGGCTGCACTGAGCTGGGCTGCGTCTGGCTGGGGGTCCCCGGTTGCTGATGCTGCAGGGGCGTGAGCGGCTGGGAGGGGGCAGCAGGGGACTGCATGCCCAGGGTCGAGGGGGGTCGGGCGGGGAGGCCACCACTGGGGACATGAGTGGGGGTGGAGGACGGTGAAGGCTGAGCCTGGGGGGGTGGGTGGGAGTGGGGGTGCTGGAGCTGCTGCAGGTTAGCCGAGGCGTTGGGTGGAGGGGTGCCGCGGGGCAGGGGCGGCTGGGATACAGAAGTTACAGTTAGAGCTCCATCTACTATTACATAATCACATAGAGTTACAAACCTACCCACTCAGACACGTACATATTCTAACACTACACTTATATTGACAACCATCAACACTTACAATGCAGCTTCTTCACATATGATCAAACCAACAGCAGAGATTATCAATGCAACAGATCACAAGCCCCATCTGTGTGAGTGTCTCCCTCCTCACCTGAGTGACAGCTGCCTGTGCTTGCGGCTGGCCGAGGAGCCCAGGTTGTTCATAATCATACCCCCGCCAGGGGCGGTGTTGGGAGAGAACTGGCTCTGGGGCATGAACTGGCTCTGATTGGCTGTCTGTCCCACCATGCTGTTGGCGTGCTGTCCCATCATGCCTTGCACCTGGGGCATCCTGGATGGGGACATGCCCATCTGGGGAAAGGAGAAGGAAAAAACAGACACGTTATAGAGAGGAAACCTCTATCTTGCACTGAGACCTTGCCAAGAATAACTACGCATCTAAATGAGATCAGAACTGGGTTCAAATACTATTTCAAATTAATTATTTGTTAAACTTCAGCTGTGCTTAATTGAGGTTGCCGGGTGAAATGGAACCAATAGAAAAGTCACAAAAGTGCAAACCCCACCAACCTGTTACTCCAGGCGGGCTAAAGGAAATGCTCAAAGTTTTTTTTTAAAGATGTAGAAAAGTATTTAAACCCAGGTCTGAATGAGATACAATAACACACACGCCACCAAGACAATACTCCTTATGAAAGGCCTGCGGCATAATAAACTAATTGTGTGCTGACTAAAAACCAGAAGGCAGAGAGGCAACAACTAGAGGTAGATAAAAGTAAAAACCATAAACAGTAAAACTCCAACCCAACTCATTTAAGACGTATACAATGCTCCACCACTTTCCCAGTAGAAACAAGGAGGCTACAGGGTACATTTATTTTTGACAGCACCCCTTTTCATTTGAATAAAACCTTCCATACATATTTGCCCATTGTAGAAGTGCTCAGAAAGTGACATTTTGGACCTGAATGCCAAAACATTCAAGAGATAAAGTTGCTCAAAGTTCACCTATTTTGCATAGCCCACCATACAAGCATTTCACAACACCAGCAATAAGATCTGCTAAATATTTGATTTGACGAGACATCCATGTCTTCATCACTGGAAAAGATAAAGGGTTCAGAGTGATGATATTTAAAAGCTTATCAAACTATTTAAAATAAAAAAAGTGTATAATATATTTTCTTAAACATTAAAACGTCAATTACCTAAAAACTCTTAAACTCATATTTTTCTCTCTCATATTCACATGTAGCTTAGACCTTATTTTACATGATCTGAGGTTTTTGTGTTTTGCCTGCCATCGATTGAAACAACATGCTCTTGAATACAGGGTGGTTGTCTTGGCAGATAAATGTACTAAAATGGGAACCAAATGGAAATGTCAAAAATGGTACCACAAAGACGGTTGGAGATCCACACGTCAGAGAATGTCGTCTTGAATGGGAATATGTTGTTTTAAAGTATTCTTGTCAATCTTCCATAGGAAACCTACTGAAATCATAGAAATACAGACAATATAATAGACATGACCATCTCAGTTGACATTCGACGGTGGGTGGACCGGCCTCAATCTTTGTGGTAGTAATTACAAGTTAAAATGTCAATTACATTTACATTTCAAATGGTGTACCAGCTAAACTGCAGTGGTCTGAAGGGATAGGTTCATTCTATTCATTGTGTTGATATGATTGAAATGACACCCACCCTGTATTCAAGGCCATGTCAAGGCAAGGGCTGATTTCAAGGTTTTACTGCTAACCTACAAAGCATTACATGGGCTTGCTCCTACCCATCTCTCTGATTTGGTCCTTCCGTACATACCTACACGTACGCTACCGTTACAAGACGCAGGCCTCCTAATTGTCCCTAGAATTTCTAAACAAACAGCTGGAGGCAGGGCTTTCTCCTATAGAGCTCCATTTTTATGGAATGGTCTGCCTACCCATGTGAAAGACACAAACTCAGTCTCAACCTTTAAGTCTTTACTGAAGACTCATCTCTTCAGTGGGTCATATGATTGAGTGTAGTCTGGCCCAGGAGTGTGAAGGTGAACGGAAAGGCTCTGGAGCAACGAACCGCCCTTGCTGTCTCTGCCTGGCCGGTTCCCCTCTTTCCACTGGGATTCTCTGCCTCTAACCCTATTACAGGGGCTGAGTCACTGGCTTACTAGGGCTCTTTCATACAGTCCCTAGGAGGGGTGCGTCACTGATGTGATCTTCCTGTCTGGGTTGGCGCCCCCTCTTGGGTTGTGCCGTGGCGGAGATCTTTGTGGGCTATACTCGGCCTTGTCTCAGGATGGTAAGTTAGTGGTTGAAGATATCCCTCTAGTGGTGTGGGGGCTGTGCTTTGGCAAAGTGGGTGGGGTTATATCCTTCCTGTTTGGCCATGTCCGGGGGTATCATTGGATGGGGCCACAGTGTCTCCTGACCCCTCCTGTCTCAGCCTCCAGTATTTATGCTGCAGTAGTTTGTGTCGGGGGGCTAGGGTCAGTTAGTTATATCTGGAGTACTTCTCCTGTCCTATCCGGTGTCCTGTGTGAATTTAAGTATGCTCTCTCTAATTCCCTCTTTCTTTCTCTCTCTCGGAAGACCTGAGCCCTAGGACCATGCCTCAGGACTACCTGGCATGATGACTTCTTGCTGTCCCCAGTCCACCTGGCCGTGCTGCTGCTCCAGTTTCAACTGTTCTGCCTGTGATTATTATTATTTGACCATGCTGGTCATTTATGAACATTTGAACATCTTGGCCATGTTCTGTTATAAATCTCCACCCGGCACAGCCAGAAGAGGACTGGCCACCCCACATAGCCTGGTTCCTCTCTAGGTTTCTTCCTAGGTTTTGGCCTTTCTAGGGAGCTTTTCCTAGCCACCGTGCTTCTACAGCTGCATTGCTTGCTGTTTGGGGTTTTAGGCTGGGTTTCTGTACAGCACTTTGAGATATCAGCTGATGTACGAAGGGCTATATAAATACATTTGATTTGATGTTGTGTCTTAACCGATGGAGGCACAACACAAAAACCTCATGTGATGTAAAGTAGGGTCGAAGCTACAACACGGACAGCAATATTCAAACCTTGTCGCAGATTTTTTTAAAGCAGATTCAAGTCAGGACAGACTACACCACTCACAAACCCTCTTGGAATGCCATTTTGGTGAGTCTTTTGCATAAAAATCTGTGTAATTGTCCCACAGAAAAACAAAACCTTATCCCAGGATTTTCAGAGGATTGAGGTGAGTTATGTAACTTTTTAACTGGTCTTTGCTCCTTCCATATTTATTTTCACTGCTGATAATAACCATTACCCATACAAGTATGCTGACACCTCAATACTTGAACGCACAAAGGGATCAACAACATTGGATTCACTCCATATTACTGGCCTGTATGACAAAGTGAGAAGAAGCCTGTGTTAAATCCATTCCTAATCATCCATTCTGTAAATAATATTGCAAGACAACACTTTTTAGCCTAAATTAAAAACTATGGGTTTGGGTCAAATCCAAGAGTGAAACCCTCTCCATTTTGAAGTATTGTGGGGGCAGCATCATGTTACGGGTATGCTTGCCACCGGCAGGGAATGGGGAGTTTGTCAGGATCAAAATAAATATGAAAGGGCCAAAGCCCAGGTAAAAAGTTAAGGACAACCCGCCACGGTTTTACTTTTCAGCCTTTTCTTTCACTTTGAAAATGTGGAGTAGTTTGTGTAGAAATAAAATCTAATTTAATCCATGTTTAAAACCCTCAAGGAGGTGAAGACTTTCTATAGACACTAGTGGAGCGAGACGGGGAGAGGAAGTGAGAGAGGGGGAGCGAGACGGGGAGAGGAAGTGAGAGAGGGGGAGTGAGACGGGGAGAGGAAGTGAGAGAGGGGGTGCGAGACGGGGAGAGGAAGTGAGAGAGGGGAGCGAGACGGGGAGAGGAAGTGAGAGAGGGGGAGCGAGACGGGGAGAGGAAGTGAGAGAGGGGAAGCGAGACGGGGAGAGGAAGTGAGAGAGGGGAAGCGAGACGGGGAGAGGAAGTGAGAGAGGGGGAGCGAGACGGGGAGAGGAAGTGAGAGAGGGGGAGCGAGACGGGGAGAGGAAGTGAGAGAGGGGGAGCGGGAGAGGAGAAAGGGAGAGAAGGAGATCCAGAAGGAAGGAAAGAGTTAACTGGGGCATAGAGGTCTCACCGCTGGGACAGAGCTCATGTTCATCTGCTGCGAGTGGTTCATGGGTGAGGCGGCGCGGGCCCCCTGGGACATCTGCACGTTCTGCATTGCCATGGGGTTGAACTGATTGATTCCTATGTGGGAGAGGAGAAGCACACACACACATATAGTTCACACACACAGGATTAGTGTTGTCTACAATACACATGAGATGTTGTAATTAATAATCCTATGCTCTGATGAGCAGGTGAAGGAGCCACTGAGTCAGTTAGGCGCTAAATCATAACTTTTCACAAACTTGTACATTTCCTGTTAGTGTTTCCACTATAATTTGTTTTGCCACGGTGAATAAAGTCAAAGGGGCGGGGGGTGCCACCCCAGGATATTTTTTGTAGAATGACTGATGTCATTTACGGTCACATTAAAAATACATTCTACTCCAAAAGTGTTTAGACACCATGATGAGCCCAATAGCATATTGTTAAAAACATATACCTGGCACCATTCCATATTATCAGGCAGGTGTTTTATTAGCAATAAGCAGGGTTTTTTCTGGATCAAAAAGTGGTTCATTTTCCCCTCATGGAGCCAAGAGAAAAATGTACAATTGTAAAGCAATTTTTTCAGCCAATCTACACATTTTGTCATGGAGCTGACAAAAAAATGTTGCAGTGTGAAAGCTAATTTCTTGCAATTCTATTCATTTTGCCATGGCTAATTCTGTGTACTTATGCAAAAATCTGGGCCCCTGGGCATATGCCCCGCATGCCCACTCAGTAATTCAGCCATTCCAGACGTACTCCAAAATTCATTGTTTATTTTATTGATTTCATTCTTTTAGCTTCTTAAATGAATACAGGGGAAACACTGGCTCTAATTATATAAATAAACATTTACAGAGAAACAGTTCATGAAAAAAACATTTACACTATTTGCGTATTGGGAGTATTTACCCTTTACTATGTTAGGGATTATAGTATATAATCAACTGGCCACCAGGGGGGTTGACAGTCACTGAGCAGTTGACTGAATGAAAGGAGGATGAGAAACAAGTGTAGGAGAAGGACTGGTACCTTGAGACACCTGCATGCGGGGCATGATCTGATTTGGCATGTTGGGCATAGGCACAGATCCATCTGAAAGAGAGGAGGATGAGGTGGTCAAACATGTCATATACCAAAGCTTCCAAATTAGCTAACTACAGCCTCAAACACCGACTTTAACCAAACATGTCATTATTCTGTTATAGGCCCAAATGCTAGTCAAATTTCCACCGTCAATGCATGACTGATAAAAAGAAGGGTTGGCCCCACACATGGTAATAGGATGATAATACACATAAGTGATTATGTTGCTCCCTTCTTCAATAGAGGGGTCTCTAGAGGTCCAGGGTACTCACTGGATGGCCGTGGGGACTGGCCAGGACCCATGGAGTTCGGCTGAGGGGGCATGCCAGGCTGCTGCTGGGCCCCTGGGCCCCCCACTGCCATGGGGCCAGGCTGCTTCTGGAGCCGCGAGCGCCTCTTCTCCTCCAACTCCTTCTGGATCTTATAGATCTTCTCCGCCAGGAAGTGGTAATACTCGTCCTGCAGAAATTGACAACATCAGATTAGAAATAACGTATACTGAACAAAACTATAAAGGCAACATGTAAAGTGTTGGTCCCATGTTTCATGAGCTGAAATAAAAGATCCCAGAAATGTTCCATTCACACAAAAAGCTATTATTTTCCTCAAATTTTGCAAACAAATGGTTTAGATCCATGTTGGTGACCATTGCTCCATTGCCAAGATAATCCATCCATGTGACAGGTGTGGCATATCAAGAAGCTGGTTAAACAGCATGATCATTAAACAGGTGCACCTTGTGCTGGGGACAATAAAAGGTCACTAAAATGTGCAGTTTTGTCACACAATGCCACAGACATCTCAGGTTTTGAGGGAGGGTACTTGGCATGCTGACTGCAGGAATGTCCACCAGAGCTGTTGCCAGAGAATTTAAAATTAATTTCTCTACCATAAGCCACCTCTGTCGTTTTAGAGAATTTGACAGTACGTTCGACCGCCCTCACAACCGGAGACCACGTGGAGGTCCTGGGCTGGCGTGGTTACACATCCAGGTTCTTCACCTGCGGGATCGTCTGAGACCAGCCACCCGGACAGCTGATGAAACTGAGTATTTCTGTCTGTAATAAAGCCCTATTTTGGGGATAAACTCAATCTGATTGGCTGGCCCGGGCTCGGGCTCTTGGTAATGACTGGAGCAGAATGGTATCAAATACATCAAACACATAGCTTCAATGTGTTTGACGCCATTCCATTCGCTCGGTTCCAGCCATTATGAGCCGTCCTCCCCTCAGCAGCCTCCACTGGAGTTCATTACCCTGCTGTTGGCAGACTGGTACATGTCCCCTTCCACCTTCCTAGCGTACGCCACCAGGTTCTCCATCCGCCGATCCTTCAGTGCTGCGGGGTCTGGGGTGGGGAATATGGCTTGTACTCTGGAGGAGGACAGGGAGAAGGAAAGGATGGTGGAGGGAAAGAGGGACAGCACAAAGGGACAATTAAACAGTGAGTTGGAGTAGCGGCAACCCCAATCAGAAAATATATTTTCCTTTCAGAACACTGATCTGAACGGGCGAGGTAAGTGAACACAGTGGGCCAGTCCCAAACCAACTCTTATACCTTTAGCCCTACGGTGGCAAAACCATGTGGGTTGTCCACCTATTAAACCCCGGTAGAGTCATTGAGGAGAAAAAACATTGAAGGAAGAGAATGCAAGCATCTTGGTGGTACTTACAGTTTGTGCACCAGGTGGGTGCGTAGGTCCTGAGTGACGTGCTCGTGCCACGTCTTCCTCACCCCCGAGGCAGAGAGAGGGTTGGCGCCCGGCAGGTTGCCCATGCCCCCCATGCCCAACCCGTCTGGCATCAACTGACTGGAGGACGGAGAGAGGAGAGCAAGACCGCTTAGGAAACATGTAATCATAAGAGTAACACCAAGGTAACTATGAGAGAATAACTTGTGTAATGCTGTGTCAGGTAACTGAGTGGAAAGAGTGGCATTGTAGTTATCAGGAATTTAACCCCAATTTCAGCCTTTGCCCAACCCTTTCATATATTCAAACAACGCATTCAGGTGAGAAGTGGTGGGGAATTGCTCATAAATATTCATTTTGGGGGTGGGTAAACATAGTTGTACCCGATCAACACTTTCTCACTAAAGTATACTTACCAGAAATCCACTGGCACGCTCTGATAACAATGTGTGCATTGCGAGCAAATATGGCTCTGCTCTGTTAACTCAGTGGTAAGGTGGTGACATCTGCACTGTTAACTCAGTGGTAAGGTGGTGACATCTGCTCTGTTAACTCAGTGGTAAGGTGGTGACATCTGCTCTGTTAACTCAGTGGTAAGGTGGTGACATCTGCACTGTTAACTCAGTGGTAAGGTGGTGACATCTGCACTGTTAACTCAGTGGTAAGGTGGTGACATCTGCACTGTTAACTCAGTGGTAAGGTGGTGACATATATCTGCACTGCTAACTCAGTGGTAAGGTGGTGACATCTGCACTGTTAACTCAGTGGTAAGGTGGTGACATCTGCACTGTTAACTCAGTGGTAAGGTGATGAGTTCCTGACATCTATCTGCACTGTTAACTCAGTGGTAAGGTGATGAGTTCCTGACATCTACCTGCACTGTTAACTCAGTGGTAAGGTGGTGAGTTCCTGACATCTATCTGCACTGTTAACTCAGTGGTAAGGTGGTGAGTTCCTGACATCTATCTGCACTGTTAACTCAGTGGTAAGGTGGTGAGTTCCTGACATCTATCTGCACTGTTAACTCAGTGGTAAGGTGGTGACATCTATCTGCACTGTTAACTCAGTGGTAAGGTGGTGAGTTCCTGACATCTATCTGCACTGTTAACTCAGTGGTAAGGTGGTGACATCTATCTGCATTGTTAACTCAGTGGTAAGGTGGGGAGTTCCTGACATCTATCGGTGCGTGTGGAGTAAGTTCCAATTTCCCATGTGGATTTTTTTTTTTTTCAGTATTGTGTTGGGAAAAATCATCACATTGAAAATTAAGATATGGAGCTCAATTCAATCAGCACTGCAGTAACTATTTTACCAATGATCAAATTAACTCTCAGGTTGGTCTTGGGTAGTGTATAAAAACCTACAACTACTACCAGGCCAACCAGTCTCACAGGTAGGCTATCACTTCTCAGAACTAGAAGTGTGTGGGCACGGGATGAACATTGTAAATAAAGGATTTATAAATATATCTGCCACATATAGGATTTATAAATATATCTGCCACATATAGGATTTATAAATATATCTGCCACATATAGGATTTATAAATATATCTGCCACATAAAGGATTTATAAATATATCTGCCACATATAGGATTTATAAATATATCTGCCACATAAAGGATTTATAAATATATCTGCCACATATAGGATTTATAAATATATCTGCCACATATAGGATTTATAAATATATCTGCCACATATAGGATTATAAATATATCTGCCACATAAAGGATTATAAATATATCTGCCACATAAATTATAAATATATCTGGATTTATAAATATATCTGCCACATAAAGGATTTATAAATATATCTGCCACATATAGGATTTATAAATATATCTGCCACATATAGGATTTATAAATATATCTGCCACATATAGGATTATAAATATATCTGCCACATATAGGATTTATAAATATATCTGCCACATATAGGATTTATAAATATATCTGCCACATATAGGATTTATAAATATATCTGCCACATATAGGATTTATAAATATATCTGCCACATATAGGATTTATAAATATATCTGCCACATATAGGATTATAAATATATCTGCCACATATAGGATTACAAGTCAACCATTGAAATATGAGCTAACTGTTATAGCACACTGTGCCACCAGTCATAGCAACAAAATGATGAGTTGCCATGGCCATTGTCATCCATGTCTTATTACGATACATGCAGCTATGAATATAAAAGTATAATCCTCATAGCCCACATGTTTAACTTTTCTTGGTTAATCATGTAGATGTGTATGAAACAGTAAGCAATAACGTTTCATTTGGTCATATGCGGAAATGTGCCTTACTGCCTTTTGAATAGTGGTCTAGTCAAGGAAGAGTCACGCAAAATATATTGATTGGCACACTCTCCTCACCAAGACCATCGCCAAATAAAGCGCGCGATCACCTACTTTTATAGTAAGCCTCGAGGTGGTACCACCCAGCACATCTACAAGGGAGTGGATTTCATACCAAACTCTTCCCTTTGAGATGATGTAGAGGCACCTTCAAGGCGCCTCTACATCACGATTTCAAATGGTAGAGTAGAACCGCTAAGGGTAAAAAGAGCCAGATCAAAACGTTCTAACTTTTAGAATAAAGACCAGAATTTACATGTTTCACTAGAACTACTAAGCCAAAAACAGTTTTTATGCAGATTTTTTTCTTCATCATGAAAGCTACTATTTAAATAGAATATACAGTGAGCTCCAAAAGTATTGGGACAGTGACATTGTTGTTTCGGCTCTGTACTCTGGCACACTTGATTTGAAATTATACAACAACTGAGGTTAGAGTGCAGACTGTCAGCTTTCATTTGAGGGAATTTTCATCCTTATCGCTGTATTCAGACCTTCACTTTTTGTGGCTGGGCCACTCAAGGACATTCAGAGACTTGTCCTGAAGCCACTTCTGCATTGTCTTGGCTGTGTGCTTAGGGTCGTTGTCCTGTTGGAAGGCGAACCGTCTCCCCAGTCTGAGGTCCTGAGCGATCTGGAGCAGGTTTTCATCAAGGATCTCTGTACTTTGCGCTGTTCATCTTTCCCTCCATTCTGACTAGTCTTCCAGTCCCTACCGCTGGAAAAACATCCCCACAGCATGATGCTGCCACCACCATGCTTCATTGTAGGAATGGTATTGTCCAAGTGATGAGTGGTGCCTGGTTTCTTCAAGATGTGGCGCTTGACATTCAGGCCAAAGAGTTCAATCTTGTTTTCATCAGACCAGAGAATCTTGTTTCTCATGGTCTGAGTCTCCTTTAGGTGCCTTTTGCTGAGGAGGGCTGGCATGTGCCTTTTACTGAGGAGTAGCTTCCGTCTGGCCACAACGAGAAAGACCTCATTGGTGGAATGCTGCAGAGATGGTTGTTATTCTGGAAGGTTCTCAAATCTCCACAGAGGAACTCTGGAGCTCTGTAAGAGTGACCATCGGGTTCTTGGTCACCACCCTGACCAAGGCCCTTCTTTCTTATGGCTGGGCGGTATATCAAATTAATTTGAATGTATGTTTTTGCGCGATATTCCAAATGCCTGTATCACAAGGATGAAGGTTTGGTTCTTTTTTGTTTTTATGAGCATTTATGTCCGCTTGTTCTCGTGTTGTATTTTTGGTCTGGTTTGTTTCGCTCCTCTGTGCACCTTACCATTTACACCAGAGAATAATAGAGCAGTTCAATTTCTAACAATATCCTTTTTATGTCTCAACTACTCAAATTGCGTGCAGAGCAGACACTACTAAAACAAGAGTATCAATGAACACAGAGTCAGGAAAATTAATGCTCAGTTTGATGCGCGCGGCATTGGGGTACCACATACCGTTAGCAACACTTTAGTCAGTCAATTATACTAGCTGTCTAGTCTGTTCCATAAACTTGAAATAAGCATAAAACACAAGGAATTAGCAAATCGCTCTCATTCTGAGAAATAAGGTAGGCCACTTGATTTCAACATTTGAATGAAGTGGACAGGCTAACATGCTGCTCAAACAATTGGAGACGGACAGAAGGGTGTGTTCATATCAATTCAACTGTTCTACCTTGTTAGCTAGCAAATAGATCCACGTTGGCTAAACTTGAAATATAAAATATATTAGCTGGCTACTCACTAACACGTGGGCTTGTGCATGAGAGATTGTTTCTGAGACCTGTGTTAACCTCTCTGCGCACAGTACCCGCTAGCAGGCTGAAATTCCACAACATACGGTGACCAACCCATGTAGTAAGCTTCAGAGTAAAGTGAGTCATTCGCTATTGAAGTTTCATACCGGAAGAAGCTACGCATATTACGCACTGCATTGTTTGGTGAACGCGCAGATTCAGCTGTTTATATATCAATCATTATTGGCTCGAAGTCAGGGAAAGCTAAATCTAAGTCTAGATATACAGATGTACACACAACTTTAGAATACATTGATTGGGAAGGTGAGACATATTGTTGTAGGACGCTTCATTTAGCGATTGTGGAGGAATATTTTTTGAATGGAAGAGAGGACATCGTTTTGGACTGGTAAGTTCTTATCATGCTAATGCCCTGATTTGAAATTAATAATATAAAAAATATATAAACATTTTAGAAGCAATATATAAACATGTCATGAAATGTGAGATGCGTGTCTGCCGCCCCACCCCAACCCACATGAAATAGGCTATTTGAGGCTGTTGAGGAGAGTGCAGGACCACATCAATGGCCAAAGTGAAATGTAGACAGTAGATACAGCTGGTCTGTTGTAATATAATAAAGACAGTAGATCTAGCAGGTAATAATAATATAATAATATATTCAACCTTCAACTCTATATATATATATATATATATATATTATATATATATATATATCTGTTTATTATACCTGTTGATACAGGGCTCATATGTGAAACTATTCTAACCGAACATTTTCTTTCACAGTGACACTGACTCCGAATGGGAGTCTTATCCGGTGTCCTGTGTGAATTTAAGTATGCTCTCTCTAATTCTCTCGGAGGAGGACCTGAGCCCTAGGACCATGCGTCAGGACTACCTGGCATGATGACTCCTTGCTGTCCCCAGTCCACCTGGCCTTGCCGCTGTTCCAGTTTCAACTGTTCTGCCTTTGGCTATGGAACCCTAAACTGTTCATTTTTACTCTTGAGGTGCTGTCCTGTTGCACCCTCTACAACCACTGTGATCTCCACCCAGCACAGCCAGAAGAGGACTGGCCACCCCTCATAGCCTGGTTCCTCTCTAGGTTTCTTCCTAGGTTTTTGCCTTTCTAGGGAATTTTTCCTAGCCACCGTGCTTCTACACCTGCATTGCTTGCTGTTTGGGGTTTTAGGCTGGGACAATATAAATAGATTTGATAGAGGACTGAGGGTCTTCCAAATATTGAAAGTGTGTAAATAGTTACCCATGTTATTTTGTAAATGTATATATATATATTTTTTTCATATATTTGCTAGAATACCATTTTGGTATTTTGTATATAGTTATTCGTTTCAAAATGTATACCTTCACCAATTTGGCCACTTGGGCTACTTGTGTGGGACACCTGGTGATTCATGATAAATGTCATGTAGCACACTCATTTTGGATGTTATCATTCTGAAACTTTGCACAAGTACTGTTGCCCTCATATTTTTTTAAATTGTCCCCATCATCCTATCTGAATGTTTGTTTTATCTTGTTCATTTTAAAGATACAAAAATTTTAATTTAAAAAAAAATAATTGTTTTATCTAAACCAGATCTATTGTGTGTTATTCTCCTACATTCAATTGACATTTACACAAACTTCAGAGTGTTTTCTTTCAAATTAAATCAATAATATGCATATCCTTGGTTCTGTGCCTGAGCTACAGGCAGTTAGATTTGGGTATGTCTTCAGGCGTATATAGTTATTGTGTGTGCCTCAACACAATCCTGTCTAGCAGCTCTACGGACAACTCCTTCAACCTCATGGGCTTGTCTTTTGCTGACATGCACTGTCAACTGTGGGACCTTATCTAGACAGGTGTGCGCCTTTCCAAATAAACTCGAATCAAGTTGTAGAAACAACGATGATCAATGGAAACAGGATGCATGCACCTGAGCTCAATTTCGAGTCTCATAGCATAAAGGTCTGAATACTAAAAGTTTTTTAAAAAATGGTTTTCACTTTGTCATTATGGGATATTGTGTGTAGATTGATGAGGAAATGTTTTTAATTAATACATTTTAGAATAAGTGAAGGGGTCTGAATAAAATGAATGGTAAATAATGTAGTGTCAAAAACGTGAAGGGGTCTGAATAAAATGAATGGTAAATAATGTAGTGTCATTTTGGAGTCACTTGTAAATAAGAATATAATATGCTTCTAAACACATCTACGTTAATGTGGATTATAGCATGATAGCGGAGAGTCCTGAATGAACTCTAAATAACGATTAGTGAGAAAGTTAGATGCACAAATATCATACCCCCACTAAAATGCTAACCTCCCCTGTTAATGTAATGGTGAGAGGTTAGCATGTTTTGGGGTATGGTATAAAATGCTAACCTCCCCTGTTATTGTAATGGTGAGAAGTTAGCATGTCTTGGGGGTATGACATAAAATGCTAACCTCCCCTGTTATTGTAATGGTGAGAAGTTAGCATGTCTTGGGGCTATGATATAAAATGCTAACCTCCCCTGTTATTGTAATGGTGAGAAGTTAGCATGTCTTGGGATATGATCTAACCTCCCTATTATTGTAATGGTGAGAGGTTAGCATGTCTTGGGGGTATGATATAAAATGCTAACCTCCCCTATTATTGTAATGGTGAGAAGTTAGCATGTCTTGGCGGTATGATATAAAATGCTAACCTCCCCTGTTATTGTAATGGTGAGAAGTTAGCATGTCTTGGGGGTATGACATAAAATGCTAACCTCCCCTATTATTGTAATGGTGAGAGGTTAGCATGTCTTGTGGGTATGATATAAAATGCTAACCTCCCCTGTTATTGTATGGTGAGAGGTTGGCATGTCAAGAAGGCATGATATTTGTGCGACTAACTTTCTCAAATCATTATTCACGATTCATTCAAGACTATCCGTAATCATATTAGCATCCACATTCATGTATAAGTCTCTAGAAACATATTCTATTCTCACTTACAAAAGTGACTCCAAAGTGACAATACATTACGTACCATTAATTTATATTTGGCACAAACTCATCTGGAACACAAACAAAACAAACAGCAAATGCATCCACCAAATGTGTTGTCACAAGCTTAATGCAATCATTTCAAGCTAGGAATATGCACCCAAATAACATACTTTTGACTACCTTAATACACATAAGTGAATTAGTCCTACTATTTTTGTTACCCTAAAACAGGGAGGACTATGTACAATAAGTGCTGTAATTTCTAAACAGTTCACCTGATATGGATGAAAATACCCTCAAATTAAAGCTGACAGTCCACACTTTAACCTCATAGTCATTTGATCATTTCAATTCCAATGCTGGAGTTCAGGGACAAAACAAAAAATGGTCACTTTCCCAATACTTTTGGAGCTCATTGTAAAAATGTTGAGTGCTGCTGTACACTGTAGTGGGCCCAGCTCTGTACCACCCAGTTGGAGTGATCTAGGGCACAGAATTAAGAGAGACAATCTAAATGGGTGAGCGGACTCACTTGTTGAGCGACGAGGGGAGCGATGAGTCCGAGAGCATGCCGGTCTCTGAGGGCACGCCCACCCCTCCTCCGGCCATGTTCATGTTAGTGCCTGGGAGAGAACACAGCCAACCAGAGTCAGCATTACCACCAAAACAGTGACCGATACCCTCACTATACCACTTCGACTCATCACACGAGACCCTTATACAGAGAACTATACCAAAATGATTTAACGAGTCAACCAATCAAACAAACCAATCATTGGTTTTAAATAACTATTTCATGTGTCTGGGATTTCATCCTCTGGGATTTCAAATTGTGCATATTTGCAAACTCAAAATTCAATTCAGTTGAATCAATCGTATGCATCTATCAACCCATTTTATCATTTATAATTGAGTCCTTCAGCAGATGCTCTTATCCTATTGTCCTCAAGTGCTTTACAGTAACCTAGCCTAAAACTCCAATGAGACCAAGCAACATTCTTACCTAGTGCATTGATGGAGCGTAGCTGCTGCCCTCCCTGGGCTGTGTTCTGTCCTCCAGGTCCTCCCTGTCCCTGAGCAGGGGACTGGTTACCATAGGGCAGGCCCAGGGCAGCGTAGGCCCGCTGCATGGAACTGGGGTCGATGTGCCCACTGCTGACCCCGCCACTGTTCATGGAGGAACCCGGGGAGCTGCCGGGAGGGCCTGTGCCCACCGTGGCATTGATGGCACTCTGCAGGCTGGCGCCGGGCGAACCCAGCATGGCTGGAGAGAGAGGAGAGACATTTTTGAAACATTTGCTTTGGCAATACAATAACTTTTGTATCAAATTGAAGAGGGTGGTGGGTGGAGAGGGAGATGAGTAATTATGAACACTTGCGATGAAACCCAACTGCACATAACCCACCAATCTCCCCCAGTTTTCAAACAGAACTACAGTTAGGACTTGGCTTGGGCCCATGTTAATAAATCACTAGTATGCCCTTCCAGAAAAGGTCTGCCGTATGTTACGTTTGATGAAAAGCAATCTACTGATTGGCAATTATTTTTCTCATAGAAGTCATAAAAAACTCAAGTTGTTAAACAAAGCAAAATTGTAAAGCCTATATTTTTTATGATCTAAAATAATATTTATCTGTTTCCACCCAAAGATCCTACTACTGCTCTATTCTTTACTGTATTTTGATCTGTGACCGGCAGAGCGAATATGCAGGTTGCCTCTGTGGGGGATTTAAATCGGTCACCGGTTTTCTGGCCAATCAGAGAGATTTCTCCCCCTGAGCTCCTCCCCCACAGATAGAAACTCCGGAGCCCCTCCCCCAGGGTGTCAGATTACAGGCCCAGCATTCTACAGGAATCCTTCACAGCCAGCGAGCCAGCACAGACCGAGCCAGCACAGAACAAGCACAGAGCACAGCTAGGGATACGGCTGCAGGTGGCGCCACTGAAAACTTCACTCGCTCACTCACTCACTCTAGGGTTCTATGCTCTCAGCTCAGCATGCTTCTCTGTTGACAATTCAGTTACATTGTAAAAAAAAAAATACAAAAAAATGAACTTACATACAAGCCCTTAATCAACAATGTAAGCCTTTCACTGTAAGGTCTACACTTGTTGTATTCGGCGCATGTGACTAATTCAATTAGATTTACATCGCAAATCATTTATAGCGCAAGTGTGTTATAGTGTGGAATGCATCTGTTGTAAATGAAATGTGTCAGTTTTTGTATCTGTGCCTACAATATGTAAATACATGTAAATGAAATGTGTCAGTTTTTGTATCTGTGCCTACAATATTTAAATACATGTAAATGAAATGTGTCAGTTTTTGTATCTGTGCCTACAATATGTAAATACATGTAAATGAAATGTGTCAGTTTTTGTATCTGTGCCTACAATATGTAAATACATGTAAATGAAATGTGTCAGTTTTTGTATCTGTGCCTACAATATGTAAATACATGTAAATGAAATGTGTCAGTTTTTGTATCTGTGCCTACAATATGTAAATACATGTAAATGAAATGTGTCAGTTTTTGTATCTGTGCCTACAATATGTAAATACATTTAAATGAAATGTAATGTGGCAGATGTAATACTGAGACAGATTCCTGTATGAAAACTGGCTGAGGGGCGACAACAACCGGTTTATCTACAGTGCGTTCGGAAAGTATTCAGACCCCTGGGCTTTTTTCACATGTTGTTACTTTACAGCATTAACTCAATCTACAGACAATACCCGCATCCTTGAAATGTTCCTACAACTTGGAGTCCACCTTTAGTAAATTCAATTGATTGGACAAGATTTGGAAAGGCAAACACCTGTCATATATAAAGTCCCACAGTTGACAGTGCATGTCAGAGCAAGAATTGTCCGTAGAGCTCTGACAAGATTGTGTCGAGACACAGATCTGGGGAAGGTTACCAAAAACATTCTGCAGCATTGATGGTCCCCAAGAACACAGGGGCCTCCATTATGCTTAAATGGAAGAAGTTTAGAACCACCAAGACTCTTCCTAGAGCTGGCCGCCTGGCGAAACTGAGCAATTGGGGAAGAAGGGTCTTGTTCAGGGAGGTGACCAAGAACCCGATGGTCACTCTGACAGAGCTCCAGAGTTCCTCTGTGGAGATGAGAGAACCTTCCAGAAGGACAACCATCTCTGCAGCACTCCACCAATCAGGCCTTTATAGTCGATTGGCCAAACGGAAGCCACTCTTCAGTAAAAAGCACATAACAGCCCACTTGGAGTTTGCCAAAAGGCACCTAAAGGACTCTGACCATGAGAAACAAGATTCTCTGGTCTGATGAAACCAAGATTGAACTCTTTGGCCTGAATGCCAAGCGCCACATCTTGAGGAAACCAGGCACCACTCATCACTTGGAAAATACCATCCCTACAATGAAGTATGGTGGTGGCAGCATCATGCTGTGGGGATGTTTTTCCAGCAGTAGGGACTGGGAGACTAGTCAGAATGGAGGGAAAGATTAACAGCGCAAAGTACAGAGAGATCCTTGATGAAAACCTGCTCCAGAGAGCTCAGGACCTCAAACTGGGTGACGGTTCCCCTTCCAACAGGACAACGACCTTATGCACACAGCCAAGACAACGCAGGAGTGGCTTCATGACAATTCTTTGAATGTCCTTGAGTGGCCCAGCCAGAGTCCGGACTTGAATCCGATCAAATATCTCTGGAGAGACATGTAAATAGCTGTGCAGCGACACTCCCCATACAACAAGACAGCACTTGAGAAGATCTGCAGAGAAGAATGGGAGAAACATCCCAAATACAGGTGTGCGAAGCTTGTAGCGTCATACCCAAGAAGACGAGGCTGTAATCACTGCCAAAGGTATTTCAACAAAGTACTGAATAAAAGGGTCTGAATACTTATGTAAATGCTATATTTCCATTATGTTTTTAAAATACATTTGCAAAAATGACGGGATATTGAGTGTAGATTGATGAGGAACCAAAACAATTGAATCAATTTTAGGATATGGCTCTAACGTAACCAAATGTAGAAAAGGGGTTCTGAATACCTTCCGAATGCACTGTATCTACTTGAATGGCTATGCTAATGCCAAAACACCTGTATGGGAGGATATTACACAAAACCCAACATTACACACACACGTGTGATGGACTACGGGTCCTAGGGTAAAACAACAGGTACTCACGCTGCTGGTTCCTTTTGTCGCTGGCGTTCTTCAGCGGCAGGCAGACGGGACAGTCATGCCGCGTGCAGTTCTTCCAGTGAGAAATGATCTGTCTGGACGACGCACAGTGAGCCACTGAGGGGATAGAAGGATAAGAGAGGGAGAGGAAGAGAGAGAAAGATGAATGAGAGAAAGGAAAGAGATTTAATGAAAGACAGAAAAAGAGCAAGAAAGATTAGGGATGACAGAAGAAGGAGAGAGAAGGCAAAGAGTCATTGAAAAACACATACAGTAGCTATGACAAGATGACCACTTCCTGTCCAAGACACCATATAAGCTGGGCAAATAAACACCCGGGCACATAAAACATGCTTTTGCCCAGTAAATCACAAAGCCAAAGAAAAAACAGAAATCAAAAGTTAGTAACTATTCCATGCCTAATGTGACTGTTGCCTAATGGGCCCTGTGGACTAACAGAAAGGTACCATTTTATTCACACAGTCAGATAATTGCTGTAATAGATTTGATTTAGACCCAGGGAATGGAAGTAAATGGTTGTGATTGCTCAGGAGGAAGACTCCAATAACAGCATGATTAGGGGCTTTAGAGACACACGGTGGTGAACATCCTACTGATATCAATGCATTAACTTAACTTCTTCGATATAGGGGGCGCTCTTTTAATTTTTGGATGAAAACCATCCCCGTTTTAAACAAGATATTTTGTCACGAAAAGATGCTCGACTATGCATATAATTGACAGCTTTGGAAAGAAAACACTGACGTTTCCAAAACTGCAAAGATATTGTCTGTGAGTGCCACAGAACTGATGTTACAGAAAAAACCCAGATAAAAATACAATCAGGAAGTGCCGCATTTTTTGAAACCGCCTCATGGCATTGACTCCTTATATGGCTGTGGAGGAGCTAGGAGTCAGCTTACCTTTTCCACGTTTTCCCCAAGGTGTCTGCAGCATTGTGACGTATTTGTAGGCATATCATTGGTAGATTGAACCTAAGAGGCTACATTTACCAGGTGGTCGCTTGGTGTCCTCCGTTGCAATTATTGCGTAATCTCCAGCTGCAAGTACTTTTCCGTTTGCTACTGAGGAGAAACCCAACTGCCACGAAGGATTTATCATCGAATAGATATGTGAAAAACACCTTGAGGATGATTCTAAACAACGTTTGCCATGTTTCTGTCGATATTATGGAGTTAATTTGGAAAAAAGTTTGGCGTTGTAGTGAATGAATTTTCGTTTTTTTTTTCTTAGCCAAAAGTGATGAACAAAATGGAGCAATTTCTCCTACACAAATAATATTTTTGGAAAAAATTAAAATTTGCTATCTAACTGAGAGTCTCCTCATTGAAAACTTCCGAAGTTCTTCAAAGGTAAATTATTTTATTTGAATGCTTTTCTTGTTTTTGTGAAAATGTTGCCTGCTGAATGCTAGGCTTAATGCTATGCTAGGCTATGAATATTCTTACTCTTACACAAATGCTTGTGTAGCTTTGGTTGAAAAGCATATTTTGAAAATCTGAGATGACTGTTAACCTCTTCAACCTATGGGGGCGCTATGTCATTATTGGATTTAAAAAACGTGCCCATTTTAAGCGCAATATTTTGTCACGAAAAGATGCTCGACTATGCATATAATTGGCAGCTTTGGAAAGAAAACACTGACGTTTTCAAAACTGCAAAGATATCTGTGAGTGCCCCAGAACTGATGCTACAGGCGAAACCAAGATGAAACCTCAAACAGGAAATGAGCTGAATTTTTGAAGCTCTGTTTTACTATCGTCTCCTTACATGGCTGTGAATGTGCCGTGAACGAGCTTATGCTCTCTGCCGTTCGTCCAAGATGTCTGCAGCATTGTGACGTATTTGTAGGCATATCATTGGAAGATTGGCCATAAGAGACTACATTTGCCAGGTGTCCGCCCGGTGTCCTTTGTCTAAATTGGTGCGCAATTCTCAGTGGCAATCATTTTACCATGCCATTCAGAGGGAGAAGCACACTTCCAGGAACGATACATCATTGAAGAGATATGTAGAAAAACACCTTGAGGATTGATTCTAAACAACGCTTGCCATGTTTCAGTCGATATTATGGAGTTATTTTGGAAAAAGTTTGGCGTTTTTATAACTGAATTTTCTGGGGTTTTTGGTAGCCAAACATGACGCAGAAAACGGACCGATTTCTCCTGCACAAATAATCTTTCAGGAAAACTGAACATTTGCTATCTAACAGAGTCTCCTCATTGAAAACATCCGAAGTTCTTCAAAGGTAAATTATTTATTGAATGTTTTTGCTAGTTTTTGTGAAAATGTTGCCTGCTAATGCTAACGCTAAATGCTAATGCTAAATGCTAACACTAAATGCTAAATGCTAGTTTGCTATGGTTGAGAAGCATATTTTTGAAAATCTGAGATGAGTGTTGACAGTGTTGATTTCATTTCATCTGCGATTTTCATGAATAGTTAACGTTGCGTTATGGTAATAGTCTTGAGGCTGTAGTCATGATCCCGGATCCGGGTTGGCTCGACGCAAGATGTTAACAAAAGGCTAAGCTTGTGTTTCAATATATTTATTTCATTTCATTTGTGATTTTCATGAATAGAAAAAGTTGCGTTATGCTAATGCATTATAGTTTAAGTATTTTTCTGTCGATTTCTCAGCCAAGCAGGATGAACAAACGTGACGTTTTTCGCCTACAAAGGGAACATCTAACTGGGAGTCTCCTGAGTGAAAGCATTTGAAGTTCTTCAAAGGTAAATGATTTAATTTGGTTGCTTTTCTTATTTTTGTGAAAATGTTGCCTGCTGCCAGCACAGCCTAGCATAGCATTATGCCATGCTAAACTTACACAAACGCTTGTCTAGCGTTGGCTGTAACGCATATTTTGAAAATCTGAGATGACAGTGTTGTTAACAAAAGGCTAAGCTTGTGTTTGAATATATTTATTTCATTTCATTTGCGATTTTCATGAATAGGAAATGTTGCGTTATGGTAATGTGCTTGAGGCTATGATTACGCTCCCGGATACGGGATTGCTCGTCGCTAGAGGTTAAGTGGAAGTTAACATTCATCCTTTCAAGAGTATAAAAGAGGTCATTCTACTCCTGCTAACATCAAATAAGTCTCATCCCAGAGTTAATATTACTTAAAGAAAAGCCTCAAGTATTTGAGTTATCATTAATAATTAGGGCTAGGGTTTATTTTCCTGAATTTCTGCCTGACTGACGTGCCCAAAGTAAACTGCCTGTTACTCAGGCCCAGAAGTCAGGATATGCATATAAGTAGCATTGGATAGAAAACACTGATGTTTGTAGAAATGTTAAAATAATGTATGCGACTATAACACAACTGATATGGTAGTCGAAAATCTAAAGAAAAACCAACCATAATTATTATTATTTTTTATGTCCCAGGCTCTTATAATGGAAAGCTATGGGTCCTATGCAATTCTAGCTCCCAGATTTCAATTCCTATGGCTTCCACTAGATGTCAACTGTCTTTGTTGAAGGTTTCAGGCTTGTTTCTTACAAAATGAGTAAGAATTAGGAGTTTTAGCACAAAGAGTCTCAGTGGAAAATCAATTTGTTTGCGCGAGACAGAGGACACGCGCCTGCCAATTTCACTTTTCTATTGAAAAAACGTCTTTCCGTATGAAAAATTATAGTTTATTTACATTTTAGCGTACCTGAGGATTATATAGAAACGTAGTTTGACTTGTTTGAACAAAGTGTATCGGTAGCTCTTTGGATTCCTTTGTCTGTTGAAAGAGTGGAGTTGCATGTTGAAAGAGTGGATTACTGAAATCGATGGCGCCAACTAAACAGACCTTTTGGGATATAAAGAAGGATTTTATCTAACAAAACAACAATTCATGTTGTAGCTGGGACCCTTGGGATTGCAAACAGAGGAAGATTTTCAAAAGTAAGTGATTTATTTAATTGCCATGTGATTTCATGAAGCCTGTGCTGGTTGAAAAATATGTTGTGGGGCATCGTCCTCAAACAATTGCATGGTATGCTTTCGCTGTAAAGCCAAATGTAAATCGGACAATGCAGTTAGATTAACAAGAATTGAAGCTTTTAAATGATATAAGATACTTGTACGTTCATAAATGTTTAATATTACGATTATTTATTTGAATTGCTAGCGGGCTATCCCACAGGGCTAGTCGGTACGTGAGATATTACACCACAAAATGTTAAACCAAATACAACATTGGAACCGGCAAACCCAATCAACAACAAGGAATTTTAAACAAATAATCACTAATATAAGCCATTTTAAAAACACGTAAACAGCACAACCCAACTAAAACCGGATGAGACCTAGAACATCATATATCCTCATTTGACCCCATAGCCATTAAAACACATTACCAATATGACTGGCACCTCAGGGGTTAAAAGTCAGAGGCCTTCGACCTAGAGACACCCTTTAATGTCCAGAGCAGCACGGGGCGGGAGGAAAGCGCCGTAGCCACCCAGACAGAGACTCAGTGTGGAGACTAAAGCCACTCGAGTATTTACATTAGGCCTAAGCACCCAGACAGGCTTTTAAAACAAGCCCCGGGATTAATAGCTGCTGGTGTCCTCACTATTAATATAGGCTGGAGCGGGATTTCAGTCAGTCACCGGGGCAAACAGGAGGGAGGGAATGGAAGACCATGCTTCTTTCCAAGTGAATCTTTCCTCAATTCTGCAAATCCTCTCTTCACTTCCTCCTCAAAACACACAGAGAAGGTCAGAGGGCAGGGACCTTCAACCTTCTCCTCCAATACGGTTGAGAAGTAGTTGAGCAGATAGGATGCCAGGAATAGCAGAATAGCAGAAAGACCAATTCAGATGGAGCCATGGAGAAGGAGGAGAGAGGGGCTTTGGACACAGCAGCACAGAGAAAGGTAACCAACTTGACTTCTTACATTAAATGGAGTAAAGCTGATATCCCGTTGGACATTAACGAGTGTGTGTTCAATCATATTCACACAGGCTCAGTCCTCCAACACTTAACCAGCAACCAACACTTAACCAGCAACCAACACCACAACCCTCCTTCCCCAGACACTCACCCTGGCAGGACTTGCCGGCCTGGCAATGGGTCATGTGGTTGAGGACGTTCTTCATGGTGCGGCAGTGTGGCAGGGCGCAGGCCCGCACCTCCCCATTGGCCTGCTCCCGCCGCTGGCACTTGTGGGCGTGGAGCAGCAGGACCAGCTGTTGCTGGATGAGCTTGCGTTTCTCTGGGTCGGCCGTGTGGCTCGCCGTCGCTGCAGACACCCCACCGCCAGGGACCATGGAGGATACCTGCTGCATCTGGGCCTTGGGAGGGAAACGCAACAAATAAGTGAGGCAGACTGGATTTATTTGTAACTTAGCTTGAACCCAATTACTTGAATTGGAACTGGGATGCTTGAATTGGATCCCTGAACCATTTATATTGAAATGGAATCACCCAATCCCTGTAATTAAGCCTACTTATACAAGTACATTACTTTCACAATTTGAAAAAGAAAAGCTGATCTACAACACATTTATGCCGAGATCAACGGGGTGAGGTTTGATTAGGGAGAAAGAGGGAAAACATTTGTGTGAGAAAGACAAAGAGCGGCGGGGGAAGAGTGGTGAACAGAGAAAGAACGATTCCCAGACAGAATAATGGGAGGCAGCCAGTGAATGAATCAAAAAAGAAAGAAAAGCCCCCCCCCCCCAAAAGGCCTGGTATACATCCAACTATTTCACATAAGACTCCATTAACCTTTAACCAAAATAGAAACACAACTATTTCCTCTGTAATGAGTTCATTAGGCCCTTTTCCTGTTCCTGGGAGAGAGATTTGCATGCAGTATTTACTCAGTGCCTTGAAAGAGACCCCTCTCTTTTTCTCTTCCTCTTTCCCTCATTCTCTCTCTCTCTGTACAACAATATTCTGAGTGGAGTGCCTTTTAACAAATGTTTCCCCCTCCAACAATCTCTCATTCTGCATTCCAGGCCTGGTTTTTGGAGATGGAAGAGAAATGTGTCAGAATAATTGTTCCAATACCGTGGCATTGGGAACTGCAGCGTTATTCAAAGTCAATGCAGAGACTAATGGACTTCAGGAGAGTTGTCACTACGGGAGACTAAATCTGAAAGGATTTGATAGGCAGGGGGTCATTTTCACCGTATTGCTTCAACCAATCCTCTCATTGTACGTAGGATCTAGGGGTCAATGATAGAGGACTGGTCTCTAAAACCCCTAACTAGGGCCTAATCTAATCTCTTCAGTGTTCAAACATCTGAAAGGACTAGGTAGGTGTGCACATTAATATGATGATGCTTCACTTAACTCTCTGATAAACTGAGTGGAGATTCCAACATATCATTTGTATAGTCAGTACTTTCATATGTGAGAACACCAAGAGGGTAGGGGCAAGGTAACAAGTCTGAAACACAAAGGCATGGGGACCACATCAGATCTGAGAGCTGATTTTTGTGACCCCCAGACAGCTATCGGATTCCAACTGTTTAAGGGGGTGAGACGAAGAGGCTCGAGATCCAAATGGAAACAGATCTTTCCCAGAACCCTCCGTTTAGGTCATCGTGTAAACTTACCGCAGGTTTGCATTTCCCCTTTTCTACAAAGTTGGAGGAACTTACCAGGTTTGGCATGCTGCTGGCCCCTTTCAGGTCACTGGGGAAGGGGGGCAGGCTGTTGGCCCCTTTCAGGTCACTGGGGAAGGGGGGCAGGCTGTTGGCAAGGGCTGCCTTGTTCCGGAGCTGCTGCTGGGCGTTCACCCCCATCTGCTGCTGGGCCCCGCCCTGACCGTACTGCTGCCCAAAAGGACTGCCAGCCATAGCCATCTACAGAGAGACAAGGGATTAGGACCATCTCTGAGGTGAACCAGGTCTCTGTTCATGAGTTTCAAAATGGGTCAAGAAGGACCAGGACAATGTATGATTTGGGACTGTAAAACCGTGAAACTAACCTATTGGGTTCAAATGAAATTGGACCCCAACACTACAAAGCCCAGCCACAGGTTTCCCTACTGCACACAATACCAAAGAGCCTGGTGTTTTAGCACTGATTCTGTGGGGATTGTCTAGAAGGGGAGAATGACGTGCAATGGCGGGTCTGGCGGTTGACATCTGTCTCTCCGTGGTTGAGATAAGAGGAAGTGGCCCCTGTTACAAGGCCTCCCCAAATCACGCCATCTCTCAACCACAACATGTGATAGTAAACAGGGAGCACCTAAACCTAACACAGGCTAGGTATAGATATGAATATATGTCTTACAAGTTACGTGTAGATGATTATACATGTGGGATCTTGTGGAGGAGCTCATTGAAATGGATGAAAATAGGAGAGAGCGGTCAGATGCAGTGTGACTTATTTCAACAGGTCTTTGTCCCCCCCCATCGTTAGAACTGCCAAACGCAAAATCAGGCAAATAAGGAAACAGAGGTATGAAAGAAACATTTACCCATGAGTGGCTGCCAAATCCCATCCATTTATCTATCCATCTACCATCATTAAACTTCCTTGACTAGCTTCTCAATGGGAGTTGAACACATAAAATACACCATTTCAGAGCCAATGGGTGGTGCAAGATCTGCTGCAGGCATGGACAGAATAGTTAGGTGCGCAGCTACAATCTCTTTAGAATACATTTTTAAAAACACACATTTTTATCTTCCAATATGACCAATAAGGTTTAAAAACATGCAATTGTGACATCTACAATGAGTGTACCAAACCTTAGAAACACCTTCCTAATATTGAGTTGCAACCCCTTTTGCCCTCCACATGCCCTGACAAATTCAGGCTAAGGCCTCTACAAGGTGTCCAAAGCGTTCCACAGGGATGCTGGCCCATGTTGAGTCCAATGCTTCCCACAGTTGTGTCAAGTCAGCTGGATGTTGATACACACGGGAAACTGTTGAGCGTGAAAAACACAGCAGCGTTGCAGTTCTTGACACAAACCGGTGCGCCTGGCACCTACTGCCACACCCCATTCAAAGGCCTTTACAGTGCATTCGGAAAGTATTAATTTTGTTATGTTACATCCGTATACTAAAATGGATAGACTTGTTTCCCCCCCCCACATCAATCTGCACACAATACCCCAAAATGACAAAGCAAAAACAGGTTTAGATTGAAAGATCACATTTACAAAAGTATTCAGACCCTTTACTCCGTACTTTGTTGAAGCACCTTTGGCAGCGATTACAGCCTTTGCGTCTTCTTGGGTAAAACACTACAAACTTGGCACACCTGTATTTGGGGAGTTTCTCCCATTCTCCGCAGATCCTCTCAAGCTCTGTCAGGTTGGTGGGGAGCGTTGCGCTACAGCTATTTTCACAGATGATCGATCAGGTTCAAGTCCAGGCCAGTCAAGGACATTAAGAGACTGTCCCAAAGCCACTCCTGCGTTGTCTTGGCTGTGTGCTTAGAGTCGTTGGAAGGTGAACCTTCCTGTTGGAAGGTGAACCTTCGACCCAGTCTGAGGTCCTGAGCTCTCTGGAGCAGGTTTCATCAAGGATCTCGCTGTACTTTGTTCCATTCATCTTTTCCTCAATCCTGACAAGTATCCCAGTCCCTGCCGCTGAAAAACATCCCCACAGCAGGATGCTGCCACTATACTTCACTGTAGGAATGGTGCCAGGTTTCCTCCAGACATGACGCTTGGCATTCAGGCCAAAGCGTTCAATCTTGATTTCATCAGACCAGAGAATCTTGTTCCTAATGGTCTGAGAGTCCTTTAGGTGTATTTGCCTTTCCAAATCATGTCCAATCAATTCAATTTACCACAGGCGGCCTCCAATCAAGTTGTAGAAACATCTCAAGGATGATCAATGGAAACAGGATGCACCTGAGCTCAATTTCAAGTCTATTAGCAAAGCATCTGAATACTTAGGTAAATAAAAATACATTTTCTAAAATTTTGAAAAACTTTTTTCACACTGTCATTATGGGGTATTGTGTATAGATTGATGAAGAAAAACATTTATTTAACCCATTTTAGAATACGGCTGTGACGTAACAAAATGTGGAAAAGGGAAAGGGGTTTGAATACTTTACACATGGACTGTACATCATTTGTATTCCCCATTCACCCTCTGAATGACACACATACACAATCCATGTCTCAATTGTCTTAAGGCTTAAAAATCCTTCTTTAACCTGTCTCCTCCCCTTCATCTACACTGATTGAAGTGGATTTAACAAGTGACATCAATAAAGGATCATAGCTTTCACCTGGATTCACCTGGTCAGTCGATGTCATGGAAAGAGCAGGCGTTCTTAATGTTTTGTCAGTGTATAGCTCAGGTCTTCAAGTGTCAATCAGCAGTTACCTCATCCATTTTTGGACTTTATGATATGTACCCAATAAATACCTAATTAGCTTACAATGTCGTACCCCATCAGAACCCAAAATATAAGCTTGTTTTACCCCAATGTTTATAAACAAATTAAATGTAAACAAACACTGTTTACCCGCAAATCATGGTTAAAACTATACTTTTGATATCAAAGACAGTCCTTGCATCCATAGCTCTGTCTTTGAATTGGAGAGTGATTACATTTCCCCAGCCCAATCCCTCGGCTTTTTATCGAAACAGGGGCGAGGAGATCATTTGTTATCATTTCAACTACTGATTGCCACTTCAGTATGTTGGATGACTAGCAATCGAGCATGATGACCCAATCCCCATTTCTAGTCCATCCCTCTCCTGGTGTGCATGTGTACACAGCCCTGCCTGTTCTGCTCTAGCAGCATGCTCCTCTACTGTGCTCCGCTGTGCTTAGTGGCGAGGAGGAGGCTCTCCCGCCGTTGTCAGCGCTCCAGCAGACAGATGAAAGAGGCGGAGACCAGCAGCAGTGTAGCCACGCTCAACAGCTGAGCTCTAGTCTGCCCCACCCCCTACATACAGTGGAGCTCTGAAACGCCGACTTCTTCTCTGCCTCACGTTCACTTTAGTCTCCCACAAACAAACGGTCTCACGCGCCTGGGCTAACACAGGCACGCACACCCTTACTGACTGGCTAACACACTTCAAGCTTGAACTTTTTACACGCAGGCCAACTCTAGACTGGCCCTCCTTAGCTCTGACACACACTCCTTCCTACCTGAGCTGTTATTTAGCACATCTTCCATAGTCACAACAGCTTTAAGACGCCCCAACACGCACTCTTTTTATCATACCGGTACTGAAGATTATACAGTTGGCATTTCAAAATACTCCAGTATACAACCCAAGCATAAAACACACAACAGCGCAGGGGAATCAACTCCCAAATTCTAACTAGAGCGAACATGCACTAAAAAGTAATACATTCAAAACACACCCCAGACAGATGTGGAGACGGCCTCTGAAATAGCCGCTTCCCCCCTCTCCATCCCTCGCTCCTCCTCCTTTCTCTCCTTCCACACACACATCCCCTTAACATGATTTACAGCTCCATTATGAGCCAAGGGGCCGGGGAGGGCCAGCACACACACACAATTGGAAGAGAAAGAAGAAAATGAGAAAGAAAAAGTATGAAGGTAAATTAGACAGAGGAAGAGAATGTTAGAGGGACAGCGAGAGAGAAAGAGGACTCACGGAGAATGAATGAGAAAGAAAACAAAATAGAGAATGAGAGTTCACATGCCCTATGCCAAACCAGGGGTGTACCGCTTGAATTTCTTTGAATGGCATTGGTAGCAGTACTGTAGCTACCGGAAACAACGACAGACCTGAGAGTATACCAGGTTGTGGTTGTCTCTGTTTCAAATAGTTGTCTCATGGCCAGACCACAAACCCAAAGGCTCTTTTACGTGCAACCAGTGCCACCATTGCAGAACTATCGCACAGGAAAAGTATTCTGTTGACAGCTTCTAAAATGGAGTATCAAGTCAAGCACTTCATTAACTGTAAAACCACTCATGTCATCTACAGTTTGGAATGTCCACAGTGCAAGGTGTTCTACATTGGACGGACAAAGAGACGCCTTCAAGACAGCTTAGCGGAACACAAGTACGCCATACGGGTAGGCAATGAAGACGATGGCAAGGCACTACAAGTCCTTACACCATGGCAACCCTGCCTCCCTTCATGTTCCGGCCTCATTTAGAAAAGGGGACCATCTTAAACAGCTAAACCAAAGGGAACATTTTGGGATTTACAAACTACAGGCCACTAAGTACACTGGTTTAAATGAAGATATGGATTTACAAATTACAGGCCACTAAATACCCTGGTTTAAATGAAGATATGGATTTACAGACTACAGGCCACTAAGTACCCTGGTTTAAATGAAGATATGGATTTACAAATTACATGCCACTAAGTACCCTGGTGTAAATGAAGATATGGATTTACAAATTACATGCCACTAAGTACCCTGGTTTAAATGAAGATATGAATTTACAAATTACATGCCACTAAGTACCCTGGTTTAAATGAAGATATGAATTTACAAATTACATGCCACTAAGTACCCTGGTTTAAATGAAGATATGTATTTACAAATTACATGCCACTAAGTACCCTGGTTTAAATGAAGATATGGATTTACAAATTACATGCCACTAAGTACCCTGGTTTAAACGAAGATATGGATTTACAAATTACATGCCACTAAGTACCCTGGTGTAAATGAAGATCTGGATTTACAAATTACATGCCACTAAGTACCCTGGTTTAAATGAAGATATGAATTTACAAATTACATGCCACTAAGTACCCTAAATGAAGATTTGGATTTCTCACCTTTCCTGTAGGGTTGTGAGAGGTCCATTTTCTGTCATCTAGTGGACATTTTGCTCTATTGCCCTCAGCTATGTTTAGACTGTTGTCCATGTTTGCTGTGTTCCAGTGTACTATGGAATAGACAGCTCTCCTATTCTTGACACTTTGCCCAGTCATATTTAAGGTTAGAACTACCTTTCTAGGCGTTCTGATGCTTCTAGCTTGGAGTTGAATTTTTTGATAACATATGTACAGTATTTCACTTTTTAATGTGTATCGTAAAGCTTACTAGATTTACATTTACATTTAAGTCATTTAGCAGACGCTCTTATCCAGAGCGACTTACAAATTGGTGCTTTCACCTTATGACATCCAGTGGAACAGCCACTTTACAATAGTGCATCTAAGTCTTTTAAGAGGGGGGGGTGAGAAGGATTACTTTATCCTATCCTAGGTATTCCTTAAAGAGGTGGGGTTTCAGGTGTCTCCGGAAGGTGGTGATTGACTCCGCTGTCCTGGCGTCGTGAGGGAGTTTGTTCCACCATTGGGGGCCAGAGCAGCGAACAGTTTTGACTGGGCTGAGCGGGAACTGTACTTCCTCAGTGGTAGGGAGGCGAGCAGGCCGGTGGATGAACGCAGTGCCCTTGTTTGGGTGTAGGGCCTGATCAGAGCCTGGAGGTACTGAGGTGCCGTTCCCCTCACAGCTCCGTAGGCAAGCACCATGGTCTTGTAGCGGATGCGAGCTTCAACTGGAAGCCAGTGGAGAGAGCGGAGGAGCGGGGTGACGTGAGAGAACTTGGGAAGGTTGAACACCAGACGGGCTGCGGCGTTCTGGATGAGTTGTAGGGGTTTAATGGCACAGGCAGGGAGCCCAGCCAACAGCGAGTTGCAGTAATCCAGACGGGAGATGACAAGTGCCTGGATTAGGACCTGCGCCGCTTCCTGTGTGAGGCAGGGTCGTACTCTGCGGATGTTGTAGAGCATGAACCTACAGGAACGGGCCACCACCTTGATGTTAGTTGAGAACGACAGGGTGTTGTCCAGGATCACGCCAAGGTTCTTAGCGCTCTGGGAGGAGGACACAATGGAGTTGTCAACCGTGATGGCGAGATCATGGAACGGGCAGTCCTTCCCCGGGAGGAAGAGCAGCTCCGTCTTGCCGAGGTTCAGCTTGAGGTGGACTAGACAACTAGATGTTGTCCAATGAATTCTGTAACCACTCTCCCTTCAAATCAGAGCTGACTGGAAAAGCTGTTCAAAAGAGGATATTATCATTTCTTTGTACTCCCTGAGGAAGACCATGCAGAGGAAATGCGTCAGAGATATTAAACTTAGTTTCCATTGAACATGCCATACAGATAGGCATTTTAATTCATTATATGAAGTGCCTTGGTCCTCCTCGTTTTTTGATGACCAATGTGCCCCTTTAACCTCTCTGCGCACCGAACGGGGTTAGCGGGATTAAATTCGACAACATACGGTGATCGCTACAAAAATAGTCATATTAAACATTAATGAAAATACAAGTGTCTCACATGGGTCGAAAGCCTAGAATCTTGCTAATCCAACTGCGCTGTCAGATTTAAAAAAGGATTTACTGCAAAAGAATACGATGCAATTAGAGCCCCATAAAAAACAACTATTTCAACCAGCACACAAAATCACAAACTGCAATGAAATAAATTGTTTACCTTTGACGATCTTCGTCTGTTTGCAATCCCAATGCTCATTGTTACACAATCAATTGTCTTTTATTTGATCAAATCAATTTTTATAGCCTAACACGAAACATTTTGTGAACCGCTTGCGTCTTGAATTCCGTCTCATTCCATTTTTGACGACACATCTTGATCCAAGATGGCGTAGCAGTCGGACGTGTGTTTGTCTTGTCCCGTCCTGTATAGTGTAAATATAGTTCTCCTCGGTTTTTTTTCTGTATATATTTCGTACATATTTTAATCTCACTTTCCAACTACAGGCTGAATATACTCTCCTGCAACCCGCATCACCCAATGCGGTTCGAATCTGCTTTTTCTATACTTTAGAACCGGAACCCTCATCAGAAGCTAGCCAGCTAACTAGCTACTAGCTAGTAGCTAGCCACTGCTAGCGGTCTTCAAAGCTAACTAGGACACCAGCGCGACATCAACCCAGAGCATATCAGACTGCTTTTTCTCTACCACATCTCCGGATTCCTACCGCAAGAGCTGAACCTTTACACCGGATCATCGCAACTAGCTAGCTGCATTCCGAGTGGCACCAGTTAGCCTTGAGCTAGCCTCGAGCTAAGCCCATCTCCCGACTAGCCGAAGAGGTCCAACAATACCCTCTACTGCCGACACGGAGCCCCGCCGATCCATCACGACTGGTCCGCCGACGTAATCGTCCGAGGTGGTTTCAACAGGCTTTTCCGTTGCGACATCGCCAAAGATCCATCTGCTGGCCAAGGCCCGCGAGCTTTCTGAATCGCTGTGTCTCCAGCTCACCTAGCGTACTAGAGCACCTGTAGCATACTCATGGGCTACAATTACCCGGGCCCACGACCGGTCTGTCGATGTCACCGCATGAAGAGGAATAAACAGACTCACCCCATCGCGACGTCCCCCAAAGGTTAACTCTCTAGCCCTCGCTATCTCCCTGCTTGCTAATTCGGCCTGCTAACGGCTAGCTTGTCAAGCTCCGGTCTGCTAACTGCTAACTTGTCTAGCCCGGGCCTACGAACTGTTAGCTTGTTAGCAAAGGCCTGCTAACAGTCTGAACCACCGCGTCCCAATCACTCTCTGAACCCATTTACTTTCTATCTCTTTTTGATTTTTAATTTGTTTATACCTTCCGGAAACCTGCCTCACCCAATGTGATACGGAATCGCTATTACTTTTAATTTTATTTTTATGACACACTCAAGAACCTCCAGACGCTAACCAGCTAACTAGCTACAAGCTATTTAGTCATTGTTAGTTTTTTAAAAACCTGGATAACACTCGCCAGCCCAGCTTCCCTGCCCATCCACCGCTGCCCCCTGGACACTGATCTCTTGGCTACATAGCTGACGCACGCTGGACTGTCCATTAATCACGGTACTCCATTCTGCTTGTTTGTTTTACCTGTCGGCCCCGTTGCCTAGTCAACGCCATTTTACCTGCTGTTTGTTGTGCTAGCTAATTAGCCTCGCCTACTGTTTTTAGCTAGCTTTCCAAATTCAACACCTGTGATTACTGTATGCCTCGCTGTATGTCCCTCTCAAATGTCAATATGCCTTGTATACTGTTGTTCAGGTTAGTTATCATTGTTTTAGTTCACAATGGAGCCCCTAGATCCACTCTGCATACCCCTGTTACCTCCTTTGTCCCACCCCCCACACATGCGGTGACCTCACCCATTACAACCAGCATGTCCAGAGATACAACCTCTCTCATCATCACCCAGTGCCTGGGCTTACCTCCGCTGTACCCGCACCCCACCATACCCCTGTCTGCGCATTATGCCCTGAATATATTCTACCATGCCCAGAAACCTGCTCCTCTTATCCTCTGCCCCCAACGCTCTAGGCGACCAATTTTGATAGCCTTTAGCCGCACCCTCATACTACTCCTTCTCTGTTCCGCGGGTGATGTGGAGGTAAACCCAGGCCCTGCATGTCCCCAGGCACCCTCATTTGTTGACTTCTGTGATCGAAAAAGCCTTGGTTTTATGCATGTCAACATCAGAAGCCTCCTCCCTAAGTTTGTTTTACTCACTGCTTTAGCACACTCTGCTAACTCTGATGTCCCTGATGTCCTTGCCGTGTCTGAATCCTGGCTCAGGAAGGCCACCAAAAATTCAAGGATTTCCATACCCAACTATAACATCTTCCGTCAAGATAGAACTGCCAAAGGGGGCGGAGTTGCAGTCTACTGCAGAGATAGCCTGCAAAGTAATGTCATACTTTCCAGGTCCATACCCAAACAGTTCGAACTACTAATTTTGAAAATTACTCTCTCCAGAAATAAGTCTCTCACTGTTGCCGCCTGCTACCGACCACCCTCAGCTCCCAGCTGTGCCCTGGACACCATTTGTGAATTGATCGCCCCCCCATCTAGCTTCAGAGTTTGTTCTGTTAGGTGACCTAAACTGGGATATGCTTAACACCCCGGCAGTCCTACAATGTAAGCTAGATGCCCTCAATCTCACTCAAATCATCAAGGAACCCACCAGGTACAACCCTAACTCTGTAAACAAGGGCACCCTCATAGACGTTATCCTGACCAACTGGCCCTCCAAATACACCTCCGCTGTCTTCAACCAGGATCTCAGCGATCACTGCCTGATTGCCTGTATCCGCCACGGAGCCGCAGTCAAACGACCACCCCTCATCACCGTCAAACGCTTCCTAAAACACTTCTGTGAGCAGGCCTTTCTAATCGACCTGGCCCGGGTATCCTGGAAGGACATTGACCTCATCCCGTCAGTTGAGGATGCCTGGTCATTCTTTAAAAGTAACTTCCTCACCATTTTAGATAAGCACGCTCCGTTCAAAAGATGCAGAACCAAGAACAGATACAGCCCTTGGTTCACTCCAGACCTGACTGCCCTCGACCAGCACAAAAACATCCTGTGGCGGACTGCAATAGCATCGAATAGCCCCCGTGATATGCAACTGTTCAGGGAAGTCAGGAACCAATACACGCAGTCAGTCAGGAAAGCTAAGGCCAGCTTCTTCAGGCAGAAGTTTGCATCCTGTAGCTCCAACTCCAAAAAGTTCTGGGACACTGTGAAGTCCATGGAGAACAAGAGCACCTCCTCCCAGCTGCCCACTGCACTGAGGCTAGGTAACACGGTCTCCACCGATAAATCCATGATTATCGAAAACTTCAATAAGCACTTCTCAACGGCTGGCCATGCCTTCCGCCTGGCTACTCCAACCTCGGCCAACAGCTCCGCCCCCCCCGCAGCTCCTCGCCCAAGCCTCTCCAGGTTCTCCTTTACCCAAATCCAGATAGCAGATGTTCTGAAAGAGCTGCAAAACCTGGACCCGTACAAATCAGCTGGGCTTGACAATCTGGACCCTCTATTTCTGAAACTATCTGCCGCCATTGTCGCAACTCCTATTACCAGCCTGTTCAACCTCTCTTTCATATCGTCTGAGATCCCCAAGGATTGGAAAGCTGCCGCAGTCATCCCCCTCTTCAAAGGGGGAGACACCCTGGACCCAAACTGCTATAGACCTATATCCATCCTGCCCTGCCTATCTAAGGTCTTCGAAAGCCAAGTCAACAAACAGGTCACTGACCATCTCGAATCCCACTTCGAATCCCTCGAAGCCTCCTTCACTCACGCCGCCAAGCTTACCCTAGTAAAACTGACTATCCTACCGATCCTCGACTTCGGCGATGTCATCTACAAAATGGCTTCCAACACTCTACTCAGCAAACTGGATGCAGTCTATCACAGTGCCATCCGTTTTGTCACTAAAGTACCTTATACCACCCACCACTGCGACTTGTATGCTCTAGTCGGCTGGCCCTCGCTACATATTCGTCGCCAGACCCACTGGCTCCAGGTCATCTACAAGTCCATGCTAGGTAAAGCTCCGCCTTATCTCAGTTCACTGGTCACGATGGCAACACTCATCCGTAGCACGCGCTCCAGCAGGTGTATCTCACTGATCATCCCTAAAGCCAACACCTCATTTGGCCACCTTTCGTTCCAGTACTCTGCTGCCTGTGACTGGAACGAACTGCAAAAATCGCTGAAGTTGGAGACTTTTATCTCCCTCACCAACTTCAAACATCAGCTATCCGAGCAGCTAACCGATCGCTGCAGCTGTACATAGTCTATTGGTAAATAGCCCACCCATTTTCACCTACCTCATTCCCATACTGTTTTTATACTGTTCTTTTATTTATTTACTTTTCTGCTCTTTTGCACACCAATATCTCTACCTGTACATGACCATCTGATCATTTATCACTCCAGTGTTAATCTGCAAAATTGTATTATTCGCCTACCTCCTCATGCCTTTTGCACACATTGTATATAGACTGCCCATTTTTTTCTACTGTGTTATTGACTTGTTAATTGTTTACTCCATGTGTAACTCTGTGTTGTCTGTTCACACTGCTATGCTTTATCTTGGCCAGGTCGCAGTTGCAAATGAGAACTTGTTCTCAACTAGCCTACCTGGTTAAATAAAGGTAAAAAAAAAAAAAAAAAAAAAAAAATCCAGGTAAATAACCCACACAGAACGTGACTTTTCCAGTTATGTTTGGTTTCATTGCAATCAACTGGTGTGTTTGTAACACAACCAAACCTGATGGGTCATTTCGCGGGATGTATTGACTGTAAGAAACCGATTTGAAGACAACAAGTAATGACATCATTGTGCACCAATGATATGACCGCTGTTTCGTTGATTGACTGTATTTTAACCCAATGACCACTGATCATCTTGAAATCTAGCTGGGTAGATAGCCAATGAGCTGAGGTAAACGGCAATATGTAATGTTTATGTGTTGGAAGACCAATCCATGTAGTAAACTCTGGCGTAAAGAGGGTCATTGAAGTTTCATACCGGAAGGAGCAACGCATGTTACGCACAACATTGTTTTGGTAAAGTGCGTCTTCAGCTGTTTATACATCAATCAGTATGGCGACTAAGTCAGGGAACGCTAAATTGGAGTCTAGATATACAGATGTACACACAATTTTAGAAGAAATTGATCGGGAAAATGAGACAGATTGTTGTAGGACGATTAATTTAGCGATTCCCAAATGGAGGAATATTTTTTGAACGGAGAGGACATCGTTTTGGACTGGTAAGTTTCTCATGCCAATGCCGTTGTTTGAAATTAATAATGTAAAATATTATTTGTGAAATGAAATAGCCTATTTGAGGCTGTTGAGGGGAGGGCAGGCCCACAACAATGGCCAAAGTGAAATGGAGACAGTAGATACAGCTGGTCTGTTGTAATATAATAGAGACAGTAGATCTAGCTGAAATGTCATAATATAAAATACAGTAGATCTAGCAGGTCATAATAATATATTCAACCTTATGTTCCCTGTACTTTATATATATCTGTTTATTATACCTTTTGATACAGGGCTCATATGTGAAACTATTCTAACTGAACATTTTCTTACACAGTGACACTGACTCCGAATGGGAGCCCCTGTGCCAAGGTGTCCATCCCCCACTGAAGCTGGTTCATCCAGCTCCTGCCACAAGTGGTGTTCATCTGCCCAAATTTATTTCTGCAGGCATGGATGTGCCTCAGGGCCAAAAGGGCACAGCATGGAAGTCCCCCATCACCTGCACCACCAGCTTGGTGACCCTCTGCTTTACAGCAGAAAGAGACTGCTGTGGCACATGGCATCAGCAGCACAATATTGTGTAGAGGACTGAGGCTCTTCCAAATATTGAAAGTGTTATTTTGTTAATGGTTTTTTTTTTAAATGTTTTTTCTCCATTTTATTTGGGGGGGGTTAGAATACCATTTTGGTATTTTGTATATAGTTATTCCATTCAAAATGTATAACTTTACCAATTTGGCCATTTGGGTACATTTGGGCTACTTGTGTGGGACACCTAGGTGACTTCATGATAAATGTCATGTAGCACACTCATTTTGGAAGTTATCATTCTGAAACGTTGCACAAGTACTGTTGCCCTCTTATATTTATCACTGAAATTGTCCCCATCATCCTATCTGAATGTTTGTTTTGTCTTGTTCATTTTAAAGATACAACAACAAAAATGAAAATACGTATGGTTTTTTCATTGTATTATCTAAACCAGATCTATTGTGTTATATTCTCCTACATTCAATTCACATTTACACAAACTTCAGTGTTTTCTTTCAAATGAAATCAAGAATATGCATATCCTTGGTTATGTGCCTGAGCTACAGGCAGTTAGATTTGGGTATGTCTTCAGGCGGAAATTGAAAAAAGTAGGGGGGTAGCTCTAAGATGTTAACCAAAGAGCACCTTCTGTCTTCCAAAATCTACTATTGTGTACCTTAGCAGCACTTCCCTTCCCCCTCTTTTTACTAGAAGTTGTCTCATGTTGTTGTGCCTACTGAACCGTCCTACTGATTCTCACAGACCACCACATCTCTGAATGGCAACAGTAGGTGTACTCTAGCTAGCGGGGGTGCTGTATGTAAAGCATGTCTGCTCATCAAGGTGGGGATGAATTCTATTTCAATTCAGGAAGTACACTGAAAATACTTTTCTCTTCAATTAGAAACATTTGGAATGATGATTTTTGTTTGGTCTACTGTCTGAATGAATGGAATTGACCCCAAACCTGCTGCTGATTCAGACAGATACTAAGAACGCTGGGCTGACACTCTGGTGTCTGCCACACTTCAGCAGCATGCGTTAGTCTTGTGGCAGCTGTGCAATGTCAATACTGCCAGAGCCAGCTCTTTTATCTAGCAACCACAGCCTAACCAACGTACCATGGCATGTACACACTATCCTCCACGGCTTGAAATCCCTCTTTCTCCTGGCAGTAGGTTAGATGGTGAAGATACACCCAGGGTTGACCCTGCTACTGTTGCTGGGGCCTAACTATGGAAGACATGATGTTACTCCCGGTCAGTACTGTGTAAGAAAGCAACGCCAGACAGTCACGTGTGTCAGCGAGCCTGGGGGTTTGTTTTATGTGGTGACGGCCTGCATGTGTCGAGTCTGTATGAACTAGCAAGCTGGTTTCCCCGTAGTTTCCTGTCAAGCCACAACAGTAGCAGAGAAAACCCATAGACATCCCTGAAACTAGCACTACCACACAACTACTACACACTTTTCACAAATCAACAGATCGAGCTAGTCTTTCTCTAAACACTACTATGCTTTCTCAGACTTGTCATCAGTACGTTTCTGCAAAGGAAATAATCTCCCTTCACCCACCTATATCCACATTCCAAAACAACTCGAAGCAGGTAAATAGTAGGCCTAAGTCTATGGGATATTAATGAAATACCAAGCTATAATCAAGTTACAGGCCTAACCATAGAATTCAAATTAAATACATTTATATGGGCCTCTCTCTCCATGCTTTAGCCTCAGCCTTACCTACAAGCGAGACAGGCGAGGGAACACCTATTCACCCAATACACTGACCTCAGAGCAGACAGCAGGCTGACTCCAGTTGCTCCAACCAGCTAGCCAAGCAAGGGAATCCAGTTGATAACGTTAGCATTGATCCGCTATGGAGAACTCTGACTACAGTAGCTACAGGAAAAATCCTGTTATTGGAAAAAACTGTTCGGAGGTCAGCCTGTGCTCCTAACATGCTATGAAAGGTCACTTCTGCTGTCCTGGAGGGATGTCTTCAACACCCCAGCTGGGTGTCCTGTTCCTCCCAAAATCCCAGGGTAAGATTACAGATGGATGTGCATATGGTGGGTGGGAGACAAGGATGCATCAGAGAGAGACCCAACAGATGCATGTGTACATGTACTGACCAACAGGGATTATAGCGCTCAATCGGTACAAGAACAATGCACACTCACACTGAGCAGGGAATCCCTGTTCCAAACAGAGACATGACTTTGAATCTCATAGCTCAGCAGTGATATGAGCAGGGATACCAGAGCTGTACCGACAATTCTGTCACCAAACCAACAACAAGCTTCCTATCTGGACAGACAGATGTCCTGATGCAAAGCATGAAACAGACAGCCATGATGCCATGAACAAGCCAGTTAGAAAGCATTGCTCCCAGAGCACGGGAAGACTGTGGGACACAGTAAAGCAAGGACATCACTTCCCACTCCCATCGGTGTCAAGCCTGGATGAATATAATGAAATAAAAGATAAATATACAGTACCAGTCAAAAGTTTGGACACAACTTTTCTTTATTTGTACCATTTTCTACATTGTAGAATAATAGTGAAGACATCAAAACTATGAAATCATGTAGTAACCTAAAATGATTGTATATTTGAGATTATTCTAAGTAGCCACCCTTTGCCTTGATGACAGCTTTGCACACTCTTGGGCACTCTGTCAGCCAGCTTCATGAGGTAGTCACTTGGAATGCATTTCAATGAACAGATTTGCCTTGTTAAAAGTTCATGTTTGAGCCAATTGGTTGTTGTGACATGGTGGGAGGGGTATACAGAAGAAAGCCCATATTATGGCAAGTACAGCTCAAATAAGCAAAGAGAAATGGCAGTCTATCATTAATTTCAGACAGAAAATGAAGAACTTTGAAAGCTTCTTCGAGTGCAGTCGCAAAAACCATCAAGCGCAATGATGAAACTGGCTCTCATGAGGACCGCCACAGGAAAGGACGATGCAGAGTTCTCTGCAGCAGAGGATAAATTCATTTGAGTTACCTCAGAAATCGCAGCCCAAATAAATGCTTCACAGAGTTAAAGTAACCGACATCTTAACAACTGTTCAGAGGAGACTGCATGAATCAGGCCTTCATGGTCGAGTTGCTGCAAAGAAACCACTACTAACGGACACCAGTAAGAAAAGGAGACTTGCTTGGGCCAAGAAACACAAGCAATGCACATTACACCGGTGGAAATATGTCCTTTGGTCTGATGGGTTCCAATAGCCGTGTCTTTGTGAGATGCAGAGTAGATTAATGGGTTATCTCCACATGTGTGGTTCTCAAGATGAAGCACGGAGGTGGTGGTGTGATGGTGCTTTGCTGGTGACACTCAGTGATTTATTTAGAATTCAAGGCAGACATAACCAACATGGCTACCACAGCATTCTGCAGCGATACGCCATCCCACCTGGTTTGCACTTAGTGGGCCTATCATTTGTTTTTCAACAGGACATTGACAAAACACACCTCCAGGCTGTGTAAGGGATATTTGACCAAAACGAAGAGTGATGGAGTGCTGCATCAGATGACCTGGCCTCCACAATGACCCGACCTAAACACCAATTGAGATGGTTTGGGATGAGTTGGACCGCAGAGTGAAGCCAACAAGTGCTCATCATAAGTGGGAACTCCTTCAAGACAGTTGAAAAAGCATTCCAGGTGAAGCTGGTTGAGAGAATGCCAAGAGTGTGCAAAAGCTGTCAAGGCAAAGGGTGGCTACTTTGAAGAATGTCAAATATTAAGTATATTTTGATTTGTTTAACACTTTCTTGTTTACTAGATGATTCCATGTGTTATTTCATAGTTTTGATGTCTTCATTATTATTCTATAGTAAAAATAAAGAAAAACCCTCAAATGAGTAAATGTGTCGAAACTTGACAGGTACTGTATATATAAATGACCAATGTATTTACTCCAGTTTTACAATCACAAATCATAGGCCATGGCAATGACTTTTCCTGACCAGACTCGTCAAAACCCTCGGTCCCAAGTGAAGCCAGACAGTAAACAGACAGTACATGCACCAACACTCACCTTATTCATGTTGCTAGCCTGCTGGGCGTTCATGGTGTTGTGAGCTCCCATCTGCCCTCCTCCCTGAGCCAGAGTCTCAGCCAGCACACTGCTGCCTCCCGGCCCCACGCCCCCCCCAGCACCCTGCATGGCCTGGAGCTGGTACTGCTGCAGCCCCAGCCTGCCCCGTCCTGCCGGCCCCAGGGCCCCGTTCATCACCTGGCCCGGCATCCCGTGTCCATGGCTGTTCATCATAGCCTGGTTGAAGCCCGCCATGGAGCCGTTGCCTTGTTGTCCGCTGGCAGGGCTTCCTTTCTGGGCTTGGTTGGGCGAGCCCTGGCCCATGGGGACTTTCCCCATCATGGGGCCCATGCCACCGGACCCAGCACCGCCCGCTCTCAGGAGCTCAGACAGCTGCTTGTGTTTGGCGGCAGCATCAGGGACCATGGAGCCCAGGCCCCGGGGACCTCCTCCAGGCACTCCTCCCCCCCCACCAGGGGCACCGTTGGAGGGCATGCTCATCAGGCCACCCAGGTCCCCGTTGGGGATCAGCTCGTCTGGGAGGTCATTCTCCAGGTCGAACAGCGACACCAGGTCTAATGGGAGAAAAATGTAGTTTAGAAGGTGTGGTTTCTACACCTGTTCTCTCAGTAACTTTCAGTATGATTTGTCTGTTGTGCTTGTTTGACAAGAAACTGTCCAAAGGAAAAAACACTCATACAGATGAACAAATTACCATCAAACGATTTCTACACTACAAACACCTTCTGTACCTGTCATTCTCCAACCGGGCAGAAGCATTGCTTTGCAAAAAATAAAACTGCAGTGTCAAAATCGAATTGTTGCTGTCAACATTAAAATGAAGGGAAAGTCCCCACAGAACAGAATAGTATCCAATTCACAGATCGTCAAAACGGCAGTCAGAGTGAGATAAAGGCTTAGGCCAGTTTACCATCAGCCTGCCTGACTGTTAGCGTGGCTGTCAAAAGTTACCAAATGTCCAAATATAGTCCAGGAACAGAACGGACGACAGTCCTGACTTTGCACAATACACAAACACGCCCTTACTGAAAGTCACATTTAGTACTGACGAACACACACAGACACACACACAGACCGACACACACACACACAACCTACACAGACCGACACACCTACACAGTCCTACACACAACACATAACCTACACAGACCGACACACACACATAACCTACACAGACCGACACACACACACACATAACCTACACACACCGACACACACACACACACATAACCTACACAGAGCGACACACACACACACACATAACCTACAAAGACCGACACACACACACAATCAACCTACACAGACCGACACACACACACAATCAACCTACACAGACCGACACACACACACAATCAACCTACACAGACCGACACACACACAACCTACACAGACCAACCTACACACACACACCCCTACACAGACCGACACACACACCCTACACAGACCGACACACACACCCTACACAGACCGACACACACACACACACAACCTACACAGACCACACACACACAACCTACACAGACCGACACACACAACCTACACAGACCGACACACACAACCTACACAGACCGACACACACACACCTACACAGACCGACACACACAACCTACACAGACCGACACACACACAACACCTACACAGACCGACACACACACAACCTACACAGACCGACACACACACAACCTACACAGACCGACACACACACACACACACACAACCTACACAGACCGACACACAATCCCAGCTGCTGGATATGCTAGCTTAATCTACCCCTTCCTCTCTCTGCTGCTGGAGTGTAGCCCACATGCTAATCTAGGACTGAAGAACTGCAGTCTGCTTGGAAGATGTGCCAAGACTGGGTGTGTGTGGGTGTGTTCACTGCATAGAGGTCCCAAGGCAATTCCTAAAAATAGCCTAGCCATGTACCTTGGTTTCCACTGGGGAAATGTGGTGCCTGACATTTGACTGGCAGCATTTTACATGTGCCTAACATTTTTGAAATTTACCGGACCCATGTGCATTGGGTGCGTAACCCAATTAGGGCATGAACCCACGGTGCTCAGAATGATATCTGTCAGAGGTCAGAACCTTGTAATAACAGGATGTAGGATGGGACATAAACCTAACAACTTCAATTACTAATCTCTCTTACCAGAGAAAATAAATTATATTCACTGAGAATACATCTCAGTGTTCACCTAATAGCAGGAACAACTCCATCTAGGTGGTCAGAACCAGGTAATATAAGGATGTATGATGCAAAAATAAACCTAACGATATCAATAATTAATTTATCTTACCAGGATCTAAAAAAATGTTTTTACTGAGAATACATTACATAGGATGAAGCAATATTCCAATCCGCAGCTCCATACTACTTGCCTGACAGAGAACTGATCATATACACTCGTTGTTGGGGGGGATTGGCAAGGGGTGTGGGGAGGTCCAGAGGTGACATTGGACCATTTCATTGGATTCATCATGTCTAACTCATTGTTACAAAAACAGTTTGGGTCAAATGCTGTGTTAAGTACCATATTTATTAAATATAATATATTTTGAGGTGAAATTACACTATAGTGTACTTTGAAGCAATGTAAGACATGCCTCATAAAACGGTCAGGTTTCAAACAATGAAGTACGTTTTCAAAAAGCATACTGCAATGCTCATTGCAAAGTGCTATGTGATGCACTTGAAGCCTGCCTATCGTTGCCTGTGCATTTGAATGGCGAATTGAAAAGCGTGCTTCAATTACCATCGTATATATTTTCAAACCATGGCCATCAAAACTGTTTTTAACAAGCAATTGTACTTAGAATTGTTGGGCAGTGATTGGGCTTATAAAAGCATGTTGCACTCCAGCAGCAACGAACGATACGTTGGAGTTGAAGCAGCAGCTCTTGCACTGTCCGATAGATGTTCTTCTTAGGTTCTGTAAACTGTGCGTGTTAGTAGTGCATGGGTCCGCTGTTTGTTCACCCGCTCAAAATCGCTAATAACCCATCCGCAACCACCCGACTATATGTGATACAGGGAAAATCTGAGGCCCACGCCCAACCCTAACACGCAAATATAGAAAAATGCACTCGAGGCTACAGTCAGACTGCAAAACGAGTGCAGGATATTGTTTTTCCTGATTTAGACAATTTGGTAGGCTATTTGTTAGTCACCTTGACAAAAGAGAAGCTACGTTTATCTAATTATAGACATATGTTGCCCTAGAAGACTAAATAAACTCTTGCTCAACAAGAATAATTTAATATATAAAGAGAATTAATGCTTCAAATCTAGTTAACGTCTGTAAAGTTCTCGGTCTTCTGTCGCGGAGCAAAGACGTTTAGGGACTGGGGAGAAAACACAAAGCAGAAAGAAAAAACTAAGATTGATGTCATTTGAAAAATGTGCACAATTTGACCAGTTGCAAAGAAAAGGCTGTGAAAACGATCCAACGTGTTTCTAATAGGGTTTCAGTTGGGCTTCGGTGCATATTGTGTTGAAACACTCAAAATCAGCTTTTATGTTGAAGACAGCCTTTCTACAGATCGTATCTGAGCATTGCATTCTCTAAAGATGCATTTTTTTGGCCTACATTTTGTGAATAATATTTGCTATTTGCACAGGACCAAGTATAACCAGAGAACATTGGTTATGTATTTAATACCCCAGAATGCCCATTATTCCAGAGGACGATTCGATATATGTTTTCCCCCCAAACTGTCACCTGTAATTGTAACTTGTTTTTTAACAGAAGTTTTTCTCTAGGAGGAGAGATATTTCAACAAGTCCAGGCGATGACAGGCTACACTGAACTCCAGCTTGGTTCCCAAGTTCCTAAACCAAACCATCTTTGGTATAGTGTTGCCATAATATTTGAATTGAAGAAGTGTGATCATAATCATTAGGTTATTCCAGCGATCCGCAGTAGAAGACATCCTAAATGCCCCCAGCCTACAGATGGGAGCTAAACAGCTAACTTGCATTTGATATGCATTTTTAGGCTATGGATGAGAAAGTGAACTTCTTCCAAACGTTTAGCCTGGTTGTATGCTGCTTTGCGATCTATTAAAAGTAGAGGTCGACCGATTATGATTTTTCAACGCCGATACCGATTATTGGAGGACCCAAAAAAAAGCCGATGCCGATTAAATCGGACAATTTTTTTATATTTATTTGTAATAATGAACATTACAACAATACTGAATGAGCACTTATTTTAACTTAATATAATACATAAATAAAATCAATTTAGCCTCAAATAAATAATGAAACATGTTCAATTTGGTTTAAAAAATGCAAAAACAAAGTGCTGGAGAAGAAAGTAAAAGTGCATTATGTGCCACGTAAAAAATCTAACGTTTAAGTTCCTTGCTCAGAACATGAGAACATATGACAGCTGGTCGTTCCTTTTAACATGAGTCTTCAATATTCCCGGGTAAGAAGTTTTAGGTTGTAGTTGTTAAAGGAATTATAGGACCATTTCTCTCTATACCATTTGCATTTCATATACCTTTGACTATTGGATGATCTTATAGGCACTTTAGTATTGCCAGTGTAACAGTATAGCTTCCGTCCCTCTCCTCGCCCCTAACTGGGCTTGAACCAGGAACACATCGACAACAGCCACACTCGAAGCAGCATTACCCATCGCTCCACAAAAGCCGCGGCCCTTGCAGAGCAAGGGGAACAACCACTCCGAGTCACGTTTGAAACGCTATTAGCACACACCCCACTAACTAGCTAGCAATTTCAAATCGGTTATACCAGCCTAATCTCGGGAGTTGATAGGCTTGGAGTCATAAACAGCTCAATGCTTGAATCACAGCGAAGAGCTGCTGGCAAAATGCATGAATGCTTACGAGCCTGCTGCTGCCTACCATCGCTCAGTCAGACTGCTCTATCAAATATCAAATCATAGACTTAATTATAACATAATAACGATAAAATACGAGCCTTAGGTCATTAATATGGCCGAATCCGGAAACTATAATTTCAAAAACAAAACGTTTATTATTTCAGTGAAATACAGAACCGTTCAGTATTTTATCTAACGGGTGGCATCCCTAAGTCTAAATATTGCTGCCACATTGTACAACATTCAATGTTATGTCATAATTACGTAAAATTCTGGCAAATTAGTTCGCAATGAGCCAGGCGGCCCAAACTGCAATGAACGCAAGAGAAGTGACACAATTTCACCTGGTTAATATTGCCTGCTAACCGTTCTTTTAGCTAAATACGCAGGTTTAAAAATATATACTTCTGTGTATTGATTTGACGAAAGGCATTGATGTTTATGGTTAGGTACACGTAGCAGCAACGACAGTCCTTTTTCACGAATGCGCACCGCATCGATTATATGCAACGCAGGACACGCTATATAAACTAGTAATATCAACCATGTGTAATTAACTAGTGATTATGAATGATTGATTTTTATAAGATAAGTTTAATGCTAGCTAGCAAATTACCGTGAATTACCCCTGAACAAGGCAGTTAACCCACTGTTCCTAGGCTGTCATTGAAAATAAGAATGTGTTCTTAACTGACTTGCCTCGTTAAATAAAGTTCCACATTTTTTATTTAAAAAATATTCAATATATATATATATTTTTTTATCGGCATCCAAAATACCGATTTCCGATTGTTATTAAAATCGACAATTCCGATTAATCGATCAACCTCTAATTTGCATTAAACAGGTGCAATATGTGTTAATGATGCATTTGGCAATGTTCAATTCATTTGCAAAACACGTATAAACAAAAGCATTCATTGTCAAAGTTAATACATGTAAGCCCTTCATATGTAAACTATGCAGAGGACTTCGATCAATTTATCGAATCAGTTTGTTTTCTTGCTCAAACCGCAAGCAACACTTGTAAAACAGACATTTGTCTAAAAACACAGGGATGTCGATTCAAACAGGACTAGTATTATCAGAAAAACAGTAGGTTATTCTGGCCCGTTTCCATTTAACTCATCTACACAGTAGGTTATTCTGGCCCGTTTCCATTTAACTCATCTACACAGTAGGTTATTCTGGCCCGTTTCCATTTAACTCATCTACACAGTAGGCTACAGTTCGATTGACATGCCATAGGACTATTTGAAGTCCTGTCTTGTGACCATTTAATTTGTATAGTGTATCACAATCACACATAAAGCCAGCACTGCTATCATTCTTTTATCACCTCAACAAATCTTTTCCAAACATTACTTTTCTGGTCCTGCCTTTTTATTTTTATTTACCAGATAGCCTAAAATAATGAAAGAAAAAGCTCAGCATAAATCTATAATAATTTAGACATTTTTATAGGCCAAGTATTTTTTAAAGGTATGGTTTCTCTTTACTCAACACATCCACCCTGTGGATATAACCACAGGGGACTGCAGGTTAAGAGTCAACCTGCACTTCTCAAGTGCTCATGTGATAACTAAGATACATAATGACTAATAAAAACATGTGGCAATTTAATTCCACTAAATTATGCAAATTAACCTATAGACCAATCAGCAGGACCGGTCAAATGTATTTACATGGACTTGTATTTCCATCAATGAAGAGGCTAAAAAGCATTTCGCAATGGGATTTTTTTTCTTCCATCCAGACAATTCGCATTTTATTTATCCGTTTATTTTTGTTGTTGTTGCAAAAAGCAGCTATTAACGACTAACGCCCTGCCGTGTAGCCCATTCTCACACCTTTCCATCCCAACTCCACAGCCCCAACACATTACTGTCTCTCTGCTGTAATAACAGCTGTGTACCCAAACAATACCTGATACATGACGACAATGACTTTACTGTATCCGTTAGGAAGTTGTGTGTGTGTGTCATACATGTCTGAGGGGAGAGGTTGCACTGTGTTTCAACTAATAGGCTAACAATACCATGCCTCATTAACTGTAGTAGTGCTGAAGAGGGGTTGAGTAGGTGAGGAGGTTCTCCAAGGGAACAGTTGAACCACTTCATGACAACTCTGGCCTTAGTGTCTGACAGCAGTGAGAAGTCAGTCACATAGTGAAGTTGTGCCGGAAATGAATCGGCACGGAGGCCTGGGTCGTGTTCATTTGGGCACCCGGTAGCAAAACGTTTTGCAATGGATAATAAAAACCAAAATAAAAAAAATAAAAACATATTGGACAACTCCATATAGCACCTCCCTCTTTCACTCAGTTGGAGCATTTTGGTCCAAGTGAACCCGGCCCAAGGCTGGACTGACCAAAGCGTTGAGGGGAACTCAAGAATAATTGTGTGCGTGTATGCAGAGAAGGGTGACTGACACAAGAGCCTGGGCTCTGGGCTTCCCTCTCCAGTCTCCAGAGCAGCAGGGAGCATTCTTGTGGCTGGCTAGTGCCTTTGGGAGGAATGAACTCTGAGCGCTGAGTAAACACAACACACACGCAAATAGAGAGAGCACTAATGAGGCCTAGAGTCCAAATCACATGCTCATGTCAAGGTCCTGCACGTAAGGGTGTGTGTGCACGCTCAGAAAAAGATAACAATGGCATGAGAGGCAAACCGTCGCACGCCCAGCGCAGTGCCTTGACTGTCAGGTTCTCAAGTTGGAGAGATCCTCCCTCTTCCAGAATGGGAGCGCCTGAACAGGTTTCCAGGTTGTAATGGGATAGTCTGTTAGTGAGGTGAGACCAGTGCTGTCAGAGAACTCAAATGAAGATATACGGTCAGTTTAGGGGTTGAGCTTGACACCACTTAACCCCTTTATTAATTTGGCCGACAGTCACCGAATAATAATATCAGTAATTGCCATTTAGTAGACACTTTTGTCCAAAAAGACTTAGACTTCGTCAAGGCCATGCTCTACCAACTGAGCTACAGTGGACCCCTGAATGGGAAGAAATATTTCTACTAGGTCTATACAATATGCACATATACTATGAAGGCAAGCACCTTTGTCTCAGACACCACATCTAGTAGCAGCAGTCAGTCCTGTTACAGACTGAGCATGTATAGAGAGTGAGACCAGGAGACGAGACTTACAGAAAGAGAGACCAGCTGTAGTACCAGCATTCTGATAGACCATTCATCCATCTGACAACCATTTATTTTTAAAGTTCCATGGGCGAGAAGCCAAAACCCATCCAGGAGACAGCAGAATGCCAAGTGCAGCCAGGCGGGACATAAAAGTAGAACGATTTGAAAATACTTTGACATTTTGAGTCATCAAAAATCCTGAGAGTCCTCAAGGTTGTATAAGCTGAAGTGTGTCGGCTGGGCCACGACATGATGATTCACCCTGGTCTTTGTTACGACTGAAGCTGAACATCCTCCGTTAGACACACTCCAACCGGAGGTAAAAACAGTCAGGTTTCAGCACGCAGGAAGGCTGAGACTCTGATCCACAGACAATAGACCGGTTAGAGAGGGGGAGAGACTGGTCCACGGACCGGTTGGAGAGAGGGAGAGACTGGTCTACAGACCGGTTAGAGAGAGGGAGAGACTTGTCCACAGACCGGTTAGAGAGAAGAAAACACTCTGGTCCAGACAGGTCGGAGAGAGGAAAACACTCTGGTCCAGAGACAGGTCAGAGAGAGGGAGACCAGTCCACAGACAGGTCAGAGAGAGAGAGACACTCCTCAGCCACAGCTCCATTAAAACAACTGAGCCTCAGCCATACTACACTGACAGGCTTTATTTTCCCTGCCTACTGAGCTGCCTGGACTCAAGCCGGGTTAGAATGAGACTTTTCTAGCTCAGCTTCACTGAAACAGTTAGTCTACCTCAGCCTTGTTGCATATGACAGCAGACAGTCTAGTGAAGCCAAGCCTGAAACTAGAGGCTTCAAATGCATTGTTCTGATCAGGAGAGTTCAGAAGGACTCAGTGTGTTTGTGAACCTGCCAATATCCCTCAGTATCATCTCTTCTGATGGATCCTGACTCGCCCCTACTGACACTGACCTTAGGGCAGTTAGGCATGCCCACCAGTTATGGTTATTTGGAGAGGGTAAACTGTGCCTAAGGGGCCAGGAAACTCCTTCCTCTAGCTCCTGACAGCCAACTCAGGCAGCGGAGGGGAAGGGAGAAAAAGACATAGATCGTGGCACTAATGGGACTGATTAGATTTAAAAGGTTCAGACTACACGCAGCCGGGAGAATTTAGCATGCAGAAACCACCACTGCCGCCTCAGCAGCAGCGTATGCCTGAATGGCCAATTAGCTGCTGGCGGCGCAGCATTCAGCATCGGTCAAAGGGGACGGAGGAAAGTGAGTCTCCAAGCCTAGGTAAGACCTCTCCTTCACACACAGGCGTACACACACATACATGCTTCTCTCCCAAAGGTTACCAGGCAAGGGGGATAAACACTGCAGTTAGTGACGTGTGTTACCAATACCTCAACCATACACAGCTCTTAGCTAGCCTAGCTCAGAGAGTAAACAGTGGGCCAAGACTTTTAAGAAAAATATATAATAAACTTTTGCCTAATATAAAATTATATTTGTTCATTTTTTTTGCACCAAATTCAAAAGGCAGGACATCCATATTCAAGTTTAAGACTAATGCAAATAAAAAACCACCTGATTTGACCAATTTGACCAGCATTCAACACCATAGTGTCCTTCAAGTGCATAAGCTTGAGGCCCTGGGTCTCAAACCCACCCTGTGTAATTGAGTCCTGAACTTGACAGGCCGCCCCAAGGTGGCGAAAGTAGGAAACCACATCTCCACTCCGGTGATCCTCAACAATGGGGCCCCACAAGGGTGCGTGCTCAGTCCCCTCCTGTACTCCCTGTTCACCCATGACTGCGTGGCCATGCACGCCTCAAACTCAATCATCAAGTTTCTTGACGACACAACAGTAGTGGGCTTGATCAACAACGACGAGACAGCCTACAAGGAGGTGGTGAGGGCACTCAGTGTGGTGCCAGGAAAATAACCTCTCATTCAACGTCAACAAAAGGAGATGATCATGGACTTCAGGAAACAGCAGAGGGAGTACTCCCCATCCACATCAATCAGTGGAGAAGGTGGAAAGTTAAGTTCCTCTGCGTACACATCACGGACAAACTGAAATGGTCCACCCACATAGTGTGGTGAAGGCGGTGCAACAGAGCCTCTTCAACCTCATGAGGCTGAAGAAATTTGGCTTGGCACCTAAAAACCTCAAACTTTTACAGATGCACAATCGAGAGCATCCTGTCGGGCTGCATCACCGCCTGGTACGGCAACTGCCCTCAACCGCAAGGCTCTCCAGAGGGTGGTGGGGTTCACACAACGCATCACCGGGGGAAACTACCTGCCCTCCAGGACACCTACAGCACCCGATGTCACAGGAAGGCCAAAAAGATCATCAAGGACAACAACCACCCGAGCCACTTCCCGTTCACCCCACTACCATCCAGAAGGAGAGATCAGTACAGGTGCATCAAAGCTGGGACCCGAGAGACTGAAAAACAGCATCTCTCAAGGCCATCAGACAGCTAAACAGCAATCACTAACTCAGAGGCTGCTGCCTACATACACTCGAATCATTGGCCACTTTAATAAATGGATCACGAGTCACTTTAAATAATTCCACTTTAACTTATAATGGATGGGGGGCAGTATTGAGTAGCTTGGGTGCGTAAGGTGCCCAGAGTAAACTGCCTGCTACTCAGGCCCAGAAGCTAAGATATGCATATTATATGTAGATTTGGATAGAAAACACTGAAGTTTCTAAAACTGTTTGATTGGTGTCTGTGAGTATAACATAACTCATATGGCAGGCAAAAACCTGAGAAACAATCCAACCAGGAAGTGGGAAATCTGAGGTTTGTAGGTTAAGTATTTGCCTATCCAACTTAGTGGAAATATGGTATGATTGGCACTTCCCAAGGCTTCCACTAGTTGTCAACAGTCTTTAGAACCTTGTTTCAGGCTTCTACTGTGTTTGAGTCAGGTGTCTGGCAGAATACCATGAGCTCAGTATCGCACGCGCCCATGAGAGTTAGCTGCGTTCCTTTTCATTTCTAAAGACAAAGGAATTGTCCAGTTGGAATATTATTGAAGATTTATGTTAAAAACATCTTAAAGATTGATTCTATACATCGTTTGACATGTTTCTACGAACTGTAATTTTTTTGTCTGGACTAAGTGTGCCTGCAACCTCGTGAATTTGGATTTGTGAAATAAATGCTTAAACAAAAGGAGGTATTTGGACATAAATGGACTTTATCGAACAAAACAAACATTTATTGTGGAACTGGGATTCCTGGGAGTGCATTCTGATGATCATCAAAGGTAAGTGAATATTTATAAGGCTATTTCTGACTTCTGTTGACTCCACAACATGACGGGTATCTGTATGGCTTGTTTTGGTGTCTGAGCGCTGTACTCAGATTATTGCATGGTGTGCTTTTTCCGTAAAGCTTTTTTGAAATCTGACACAGCGAATGCATTAAGGAGAAGTATATCTTTAATTCCATGTATAACGATTGTATTTTCATCAACATCTATGATGAGTATTTCTGTAAATTGATGTGGGTGTCGGCAAAATCACCAGATGTTTTGGAAGCAAAACATTACTGAACATAACCTGCCAATGTAAACAGATTTTTGGATATAAATATGAACTTTATCGAACAAAACATACATGTATTGTGTAACATGAAGTCCTATGAGTGTCATCTGATGAAGATCAAAGGCTAGTGATTCATTTTCTCTATTTCTGCTTTTTGTGACTCCTTTCTTTGGCTGGAAAAATGGCTGTGTTTTTCTGTGACTAGGTGCTGACCTCAGATAATCGCAATGTATGCTTTCGCCGTAAAGCCTTTTTGAAATCGGACACTGTGGTGGGATTAATAACAAGTTTCTTTAAAATGGTGTATAATACTTGTATGTTTGAGGAATTTTAATTATGAGAATTTGGCGCCCTGCACTTTCACTGGCTGTTGTCATATCGCTGGCCTGCTACTCGGGCCCAGAAGATATGATATGCATACAACTGGTAGATTTAGATAGAAAACACTAAAGTTTCCAAAACTGTTAAAATAGTGTCTGGGAGTAAAGTATAACAGAACTGATTTGGCAGGTGAAAACCTCAAAAATGAATTCAGGAAGTTATTTTCGTTTTGTAGTTTTCTATTCAATGCCATTACAGTATCCATTGGCTTAGGACTCAAATTGCAGTTCCTATGCCTTCCACTAGATGACAAGTCTTTAGAAATTGTTTCAGGCTTGTATTCTGATAAATTAGGGAGTAAGACCAGTCTGAATGAGTGGACCCTGATGTGTCAGAGCTTTATCATGCGCAATCCCGAGAGTGCATTTCTTGTTTACCTTTTATATTGACGACGTTATTGTCCGGTTGAAATATTATAGATCATTTAGGCTAAAAACAACCTGAGGATTGAAAATAAACATCGTTTGACATGTTTCTATGAACTTTACGGATACAATTTGGATTTTTTGTCTGCCTGTTTTGACTGCGTTTGAGCCTGTGGATTACTGAAGAAAACAAACAAAACGGAGGTTTTTGGATATAAAGAGACTATCGAACAAAAGGAACATTTATTGAATAAATGAATGTCTTCTGAGTGCAACCATATGAAGATCAAAGGTAAGGGATTAATTGTATCTCTATTTCTGAGTTTTCTTACTCTTCTGCTTGGCTGGTTACTGTTTGTAATGATTTGTCTACTGGGCTATGCTCTCAAATAATCGTAAGGTATGCTTTCGCCGTAAAGCATTTTTTAAATCTGACACCGTGGTTGGATTCACAAGATGTTCATCTTTAAACCGATGTAAAATATGTTTTGTTTTCTGAATTTTTATAATGAGTATTTCTGTATTTGAATTTGGCGCTCTGCAATCTCACTGGATGTTGACGAGGTAGCGTCCCACATACCCTAGCGAGGTTAACACTCACATCAAACCCGGGTGCTCTGAAGGGCTGGGGGGAGAGCAAAGCGTGCGTTTGCGGTCTACCACAGTAATAATGGGCCTCGGGCCTCCCGGGTGGCGCTGTGGTTAAGGGCGCTGTACTGCAGCGCCAGCTGTGCCATCAGAGTCCCTGGGTTCGCGCCCAGGCTCTGTCGTAACCGGCCGCGACCGGGAGGTCCGTGGGGCGACGCACAATTGGCCTAGCATTGTCCGGGTTAGGGAGGGCTTGGTTGGTGGGGATGTCCTTGTCTCACCGCGCACCAGCGACTCCTGTGGCGGGCCGGGCGCAGTGCGCGCTAACCAAGGTTGACAGGTGCACGGTGTACCCTCCGACACATTGGTGCGGCTGGCTTCCGGGTTGGATGCGCGCTGTGTTAAGAAGCAGTACGGCTGGTTGGGTATTGGAGGACGCATGACTTTCAACCTTCGTCTCTCCCGAGCCCGTACGGGAGTTGTAGCGATGAGACAAGATAGTAGCTACTACAACAATTGGATACCACGAAATTGGGGAGAAAAAGGGGTAACATTTTTAAAAGTAATAATGGGCCTCAAAAACATGACTTGAGCCAGCCAAACCCATGACAACACACACTATGCGTTTATGCAGTGAATCCATTTACTTTAGGCCAGTGGTTCTCAATCCTGGTCCTGAGGAACCCATAGGGATGCACATTTCTTTGTTTTTGCCCTAGCACGACTCACCTGATTCAAATCATCAACTCACCATCAGGCTTTGATGATTTGAAATTAGGTGTGTAGTGAGAGGGTAACAACAATAATGTGCATCCCTATGGGTCCCCAGGACCAGGATTGAGAACCACTGCTATAGGTTAAATTGGGACATTCAAAATTGAGAGAAAGGTGTATGGTTTAATTTGTGGTTAAGCAGGGAAAAGCGATTCAGCATTGATAGTTTTCTAAACAAATAAAGATCCAGAGTGTTGGACACAGTCTAGCTAGATAGGTTTTGACTTCCTGATGAGAGTTCTAGCCTGTCAAAAACACCAAGGCAACACCCATCACAAATTCACACATCCATTCATACAGGTTGTCTATTCATCTTCAACACTTCCAAGAGAGAGCAGTCTCCTACTCTCTCCTCATAACCCTCCCTCCCAGCATACTTTTTTTCCAGGGCTGAGTGGGAGCGAGAAGGAGTGAGTGGGAGTGAGGAGAGGAATCTGCTCTTTTCACAGGTCTGCTTGAGGAATTTCTGGGAATTGGGCTTTTTCAAGTCAAACAAAACCCTATTTTGTCTCCGCTGCCATCTGCAATCTGTGGCTCTAAATCTTTTCAGTGTACTCAGGACCCCGTGCCACTTCACAACTTCAAAGGAAAGCAGGTCTGTGGCACACTATGCCATGTATCGCTGAGAAGTTGGTGAGTGAGTGTAGTGCTGGGCTATCAGAGGATTTGTGTGTGTGGTTGTGTCAGCTGGGCAGTTCATTAGAGGGGTGCGTGTGTGTAAGATACCCAACTTGTAATACCCAACTTGGCCTAGTTTGAGATGTTTGCATTTTTCCCCCAACGTTTGATAGTGGTGGAGAATTTACAGTTGCACAATGGAAACATTCATTCACTACCGACTGCACAATGAACCTCGAACGCAATTCACTACAACAACTCTACAATGGATGTACACATGGCATTGCTATATACAATACAGAGATAAAAACAAAGCGCCCTCACTAAAGTCAGAGAGCACTCAGGTTAAGGCACATTATTTAAAGTGCATTTTACAGCGACAAGATAATCTGATAGCACTGAAGGTTATAGATTGCCCTCTGAACTTTGCAGCCCTCCCGTAGACTCCCGGCCTCCATTTAGGCTACTCTCTAGTCTTGGCTTTGACATCAGACACCAGCAGCTGGTTCTGAGGCAGTCAGCCACGCCCCTGGGAACAACTCAACATGTAGCAGGGGTTTAAAGCAGACTTCTCTTCCAGGCAGGCGTGGGTATCCTAACCACGTTTCATCGGAGCTACCGGACAATACAATGGAACATTAACTTTTCGGGGTTGTGAGTGTGACAATAATTTATTTAGGAGCCACCAAATCAATAAAACAATGTTCTATAAACTGCTTGACCCAGGAAGCCCCCCAAACCCACCATTTGGGGACACACTGGTGTAAGTAAGTCCTGATTGGGGTTAACACCACCACATAGGGTCAATTCAACTTATCAGGATATAATTTAGCCAAGTGTAGTACAGGCAACCACACTCTCCACACATTTCAGGACATATGTGCAGCATAGGGGGGTGTGTGTGGTAGTGCTGAGAGATTAACCAAAATGTTGGTTATTTTTTTCATTTTTTAACTAATTGACCAACATCGGTTACATTTCTGGGGTTTTCTGTGAGCTCGATGTGCAGTTTCTGCAGAGATAAATCAGATCAAGCCTGAACTGTGCAATGTAATAGAGTTGAAGTTTTCAACAGGTAGTACTGAGTGATTACTGCTTTTTGACATCGGTCGGCATACTTTTATTTATATAAATAAATAAGTCCCATGATGGTAGTGAGTACCCATTAAATATTTACCATAATTTAGTCACATTAATTTAAAATATTTCAGTTGTCTAGATTACTTTTTTTGTTTTTTTGATTACTTTATTATTTAATTCCAAAATCATCTCTATAGAGCTGCTGCCTATGCTGACTGTCAAAATCACTATTTTAGTAGTTCTTCAAAGTAAATCAGGCATACTTTTATGACTGCTAAATACCATCTATCAATCCCGTCGATCATGCATGTTCAGGTAGATATAACTTGTGAAGCAACAGATGCTCTCTATATCACCTCACCATTGCGCATTCTTCTCTCTCTTCCATAGCAGGCGTAAAACACAGACCGGACAAGTAGATGCGCAATGGATTATGGCCATTGTAGTTAATTAGAAAATTTTATGCACTAAACAACATAGAATATTGGCCTATTGGAAACTACAACTCCCTACTACATAACACAGTTCAGGCTTGATCTGATTTATTTCTAGAGGAACTGTGCAATGTGCGAAATTAGTTCACAAAAAAAACAGAACTAAATGGAATTAAAATACTACTTGAACACATGTCGGTCAATTAGTTGTTTAAAAACGGAAGATTTTTTTTTTGCTCAGCACTACCAACAGGACAGGCAGCAGCATTAACAGCAGCTGTATAGAGATGAGATGACTTGGAATGAAATAATAAAGTCATCAAATAAACAAATCTAATATAGACAACTGAAATATTGTAAAGTAATGGTAATAAATGGTGGTTAATAGGTGATAATCAGTAATGGGCAGTTACCACCATCATGGGACTTCTATGAAAAAATATATTCTGTGTTACAGCAGTCAACCAACATAATATAGTGAATTTATGAGGTTGGTCGCCCGAGATTTATTTAACAGAGCAGTAGCAAAAAAAACACCTGTCTGATTCGCATTGAGTGGACTGATCCATTGTGGAGGCTGTGGGGATGGCACAGTCCATTTCAAGACATGTGCTACTGAAATGGTATACGATTATATTAAGTCAGAACAGTAGTGCAACATTATTGCGCTCTCTCCCACGTTGGAGATATAATAATCGCTGTCCGCGGTTCTGAAACACATCAGCGTGCTGCCGAATTGGCACAATCACCAAGACCATGTTGCTATGTGCAAAATAGCAAAGTTAAACAGCATATTGGAAATGAGAAAACAGGTCTTGCCTTGTCTAAGAAAAGTGAGGAGCGGAAACCAACTTAAAATAGGCCTATAATGAGGGCCTCCCGGGTGGCACATTGGTCTAAGGCACTGCATCGCAGTACTAGCTGTCCCACCAGAGATTCTGGGTTCGAGTCCAGGCTCTGTCGCAGCCAGCCGTGACCGGGGGGCCCATGGGGCGATGCACAATTGGCACAGCGTCATCCGGGTTAGAGAGGGTTTGGCCGGTAGGGATATCCTTGTCTCATCGCGCTCTAGTGACTCCTGTGGCGGGCCGGGCGCAGTGACCATGCTGACCAGGTCGCCAGGTGTACGGTGATTCTTCCGACACGTTGGTGCGGCTGGCTTCTGGGTTGGATGGGCATTGTGTCAAGAAGCAGTGCGGTTGGGTTTCGGAGGACGCACGGCTCTCGACCTTCGCCTCTCCCGAGTCCGTATGGGAGTTGCACCGACAAGACTAACTACTACCAATTGGATACCACGATATATATATATATATTTTTTAAATGTCAATATTTTTTTAAATGTATCTGGTAAAAATAGGCCTATAAATATAGGATCTGATTTTTTATATATATATATATATATATATATAAATAAATCAGATCCTGCTTTTTTTGCCTGTTTGAGTGTTTGTTAAATAGCCTACTAATTCTGGGAGCATCAAGCCTGATGCAACCGCAACATGTCAGATAACAATTTCACAAATGTGGCTGTTTTTAATATTTGATATGCTGTAATAAAGACTTTATTTTAGCTTTAAGTTAAGAACAGCCTCTCTGGTATTTTTTACAATGTTCCAAATTGTCAAAAAAGTTAACCCTCCCTTTTCTTGATCTCATTAATAATAATCATTATAATAAGTAATGGCATTATCATTAGTAGGCTTAGTACAGCAGCCTTGTATAACCACCATTGAGCTATAGGCCTAACATTCTGACCAAACAGGATGCGCCCCATCGCGCACGCATTGATTTTGTTCACCGGACCAGAAGATAACAGGTTAAAACATAAAACTAACTGAACCAATTATATTAATTTGTGGACAGGTCGAAAAGCATTGAACATTTATGGCAATTTAGCTAGCTAGCTAGCTTCAATACTTATAGGCAACTGCATCAATCATTAATTCGTACAAGTCATTCATGATTTGAAATGCAATCAAGCATTTTAGTTGTAAAATAAAATATATCAAACATTGAATAATTTGCATAAATGCTAAATAAACTTTCATTTTGGAAATTGCATTCACGTTTTGTCTTTGCTGAAATTAAGGCTTTCCAAAAAAGCTAAACGTTACAGACTCTCTGGTACGCGTATAATTTATTTTGTGTTATTTATTTTTTTGACTATTTGGAACAATGATTTTGTCATCTAACAGCAGCTGTTTGGCACACACAATATGCACAGTGCTTGCCCCTTACCTAATTTTTCTTCATCTCCAGTATTTTCCACAACTAGTCACATTTATTCCACAAATCTGACTTTTTCCTCCCAAGTAACCAGTAAGCATTACCCCGTTTTGAGTTTGTCATGTCCTCAGCATCCATCTCTCTCTCAATCGTGTTACGGTGTTCCGAGTTTGTTATAACCAATTAATTGATGTGATAATGATAAGCTATAGGTCAGGCCCTATTGGTCAAGTGCATGCGATGAATAAATATGTCTTGTAAAGAGAACAAGGGGTTGAGGGAATGTTTTTACTAAACAAATGAGGGATTTCGGTAACATAACTTTTCAGTCAGAAATCGCTGTAATTGTGTTGCAGCTTCTGCAACACGGACAGCGCAATAAACATGTTCTGTGGTGGTCGCTGCAGCAGGGAGGAGAGAAACAACCGGTACTGGTCACACAGTCACTCACTGTCATTTTTCTTTAACACAGAGCAGCAAGCCTGAGCCCGGCCTGGCAGAAGCAAATCAATTGCGGTCGGACTCCCTCTAGTTATTTGTTGTCTTAATTATTTCATCAAACAGTGCGCTTAAATCATAAGACAAGCTCAGTGCATATCATGGATTTGATTCAAACACATAGGATGTTTTATCATTTCAATCAATTTGTCGAAAGAACAGGTGACTATTGTCAACAAAGATTTTGACAGGGACTGCCCTAGTTGTTTTATTTTGTATTACAGCATATAACCCACATAATGCATAGTCAAAGAAATAATGGAAACCCCAAAAAGTTTTAAAAATGTAATAATTTAACCGAACCCGACATTAAAAAGCACTGATCACTTAGCTATTGTGCGGAGGCAGGGAGTGGTGCAGCTGCCACAGCAACATCATAGAATGTTAAGCATAAAATATGACTGGTTGTTAAATACCCATGTTAAACGATATGTTGGCTGGCTGCGGCTAGCGATAGGAGGCCAGGAGCCAGGGGAAGTTGTGCAGGTTCAAATCACATCAAATTGTATTGGTCACATACACGTTATTGCGGGTGTAGCGAAATGCTTGCGCTTCTAGCTCCGAGAGTGCAGTAACATCTAATAAGAAATATCTAACAATTTATCAACATTTATCCAATAGACATATCTAAGTAAGGAATGGAATTAATAATATATACATATATGGATGAGCAATATCAGAGCGGCATGGACTAAAATACAGTAGAATAGTATAGAATACAGTATATACATAAGAGATAAGTAATGCCAGATAGGTAAACAAAGGCACCAGTGTTCCATTTATTAAAGTGGCCAGTAATTTCTGGTCTATGTCTATAGGCAGCAGCCTCTAATGTGCTAGTGATTGGTGTTCAGCAGTATGATGGCCTTGAGATAGCTGGGACCGAGATACTGAAAAACAGCTTTGACGCACCTGTACTGACCTCGCCTTCTGGATGTAAGCGGGGTGAACAGACATTGGCTCGGGTGGTTGTTGTCCTTAATGATCTTTTTGGCCTTCCTGTGACATCGGGTGCTGTAGGTGTCCTGGAGGGCAGATGCTGTACCGGGCGGTGATGCAGCCCAACAGAATGCTCCCAATTGTGCATCTGTAAAAGTTGAGGGTTTTAGGTGCCAAACCAAATTTCTTCAGCCCGAGGTTGAAGAGGCTCGGTTGCGCCTTCTTCACCACACTGTCTGTGTGGGTAGTCCATTTCAGTTTGTCAGTGATGTGTACGCCAAGGAACATGAAGCTTTCCACCTTCTCCACTGCGGTCCCATCAATGTGGATAGGGGGGGTGCACCATCTGTTGTTTCCCGAGTGTTTGGGTGGGTACAGTGTGGTGGTAGACCCTGAGGTTAGGTTTAGGCTTAATGTTCTCTCTCTGATAAAAACCAACCAAGGCAGCGCTGTGGTAGACTATTGTTATTGTCTGGGAGGCTAGGTTTATGAGCACAGGAGACCTGTCCATAAACTTCACTGCAGGGCCCCTATTCAAGGGCAGCGTCCAAGAAATTGCTATCGGTTTCACTCTATATGAGCATTTCTATAACTTACCTTCAAGTTCACGTTGACACTTCTGTTGTCTGTGCTCATACAATTGTCCTATACCGGTAGGTTAACAAGTGTCTATCAGTGTTGAAATTAACCAGGTTCAACAGGTTGCACTTTTCTTTTGAACAGACGCGGCGGCTATATCACAAGTATCGTCTGCGTTCGGACCGCTGCTCCAACTCACTCCACCACAATGACATTATCCGGAACATAGGGGTGACAAGTTTTTAGAGGCGTAGCTAGTAAACGGAGAAGGAGCGACAGACACATCAGCACATGGTGCAATACCAACACCGCCAGTAGACTGACTTTACTACCAAGGCATATGGGCAAGTCGAGAAGAGAGCAGCGGGGGGATTGGCTACTAGAGACGGGTGACTGTAGATTCAGTGACAGTCGGGTGTGACAATTTAATACCACGAGCAACTAGACTGCAAAGCTCGAGAGCTGACATATGAAAGTTCCAAGTGAGGAACATTGTGCACGAGCGAAAGCAGTCAACACCAGACAAACCATAAAAGTACAGTTTTCATTATCACTAAAATAACTAATGCACTGTTAGCATTTTTTTTTTATCAATAGACTGACGACCAAATAGGCCCTACTTGGTGCTTACCTGGACCATCTGACGCTGAAAGCGCAGGTGAATTGAGTTTCGGTCGCTTTGCGTTGGGAGGTCCGACGTCCAGCAAATTCTCAGCCATTCTGATCGGTAAGAATGATCACTAAATAATGATGCAAAATGAAATTCGACTCCTTCCAGCTAGATTTTTTTTATGGCAACAATCTTCTTTCTTACTCACACCCCACGTATGGGGTATTTAACCAACTAGCTGGCAAGATAGAAAAATGCTTGCACTAGTCAGCCGAGTAGAATGTTTCAAAATAAAGGCAACAGCGCCACGCTTCGCCGCTGACAATCACCCCATGATAATCCAACACCCAACACCCACATAATTATCGTTAATAATTATGGCCAAAAAATATTTCGGTTCACGAAAAATAAATTAAAATAGTAGCAAAAAAAAGTATATAGTGTGGATTCAAGTCCCTTTCTCCATAAATCCCTAGATGGGCATCTTTAAATAAGCGCCTTTTCCCGGTCCAAATGAACAGCCTTAAATTCAATTTTCGCCTCCAATAAAGACAAGAAATTTCCAAAAATATTTTGTATGCGCCGATGTATTTTTCTCGATACTGTCTCTCGATAAATGCATCGTCTCGGAACGGAGATACGGAGAAGCGGCGCTCTCTGAAGGGGAAATCAAATATACGAGGGGCTCTCTAGACGACAAAAACTGATCCAATCCTCGTTTTTTCTCAACAATTCTCTCCGAAGGAATAAAGACTTCGATTTTCTGCAGAATAAAGCCGTTTGAGCACGGTCTAAATGGCTCGTTTCGGTCTAAAAAATAATGCTCTCCCAAAATCCTGATTCTGAGCCGCGTCAAGATGGCGGCTGTTGATTCCTCCGATACAAAAAGTTTTTTTCTTTCTAGCTCGACTGTGGGGGGGAGGGGCTGTGCAATCACGCCCTACGCAAACCTATGCCCTGCCGTGCGTCATGTGGACGTACATCAACAAGCCTCTAGGGGTGGAATAACCCAAAAAATTAAGTAGCTGTCAAAGCACTTTCTAACCTAAAGTGTTACAGAACAATGTACAAGTGAGCAGTTATTGTGCAGCCCCCCATATACATTGTGTATTATGCGTCAACAAGTCACCAACCCTCATAAGACCATTTTGGGGCACTTCACCCTTGTCCATTCATATAGTCAACTACATTTGTATCAATTTAAGGAGCCAAGCAACAGAAGTTTACATGTCAATTGTAAATGCATCATCAAAAGTTGTAATAATGGGTAAATATCAAGCAATGCAAACAGAACCATCCAAACAAATCTCAGGAAAAAAAATCACTTTATTCATCTTTTTTTACCTTCATTTGCAGACCCCTCCAAAAATGCAGCGTGCTATAGGCTATATAAAATACAGTGGAAGGGAGGCCAAATATCTACCAGCCACAACTATCAGTAGGCCTATATGAAACAGGGTCTGAAAACATGAACAGAAATCTAGCAGTGTGATTTTACCTTGCAGGGTGTTGATGATGTAGCCTGGTCCCAGATCTGTTTGCACTGTCTCGTCAACTCCTACGGTCATTGTTTGTTGTTACATTGACCATAGGAGCTGCCAACAGCATAAACCAATCTGAGACCGACCAGGCTACTCATGGGGGAATACCATGGGATCCCTTAGCATGGAGAGATCCTGTCGCCTAGGCCTATATAGAAGTAGTGGTGGCAGGAAAAATGTCCTTATAGGTCCTTGTCAGTGTCCCATGTGGCTCAGTTGGTAGAGCATGGTGCTTGCAATGGCAAGTTGTGTGTTCGATTCCCATGGGGGACCAGTATGGGAAAAAATGTATGCTCTGGATCAGAGTGTCTGCTAAATTACTCAAATGTAAATTGACTTTGACATACTGAGGTGGAAAGAAATGGACAAGTTCAGGCAGCACACAATCCTAGGCCTACTGGGGTAAGTTAGAGCATCCCTCTCCCACAATCATACAGGTACAGTGTAGGTACACACACATACTATACATGCAGGCAAACATGACATTTGGATGTAATTGTAACAGTGATCTAACGTTTATCTAACCTTCCATGTATTCCTCAACCCTTCAACAATGGCACCTGTATAAATAATACAAAATATAAAATGCATATGTACATACAGAGTGAGTGCTTTGTGCAAAATGTATACATACCGCATACATATCGTACTAGTGAGTATAGAAACAACCCGGCATCAATGTGCACGACAAGACCGGGCAAATTAAAGAGGGGGAAATAAGGCCAAACATACATTAAATCAATGACATCTCTATTAGGCATCAAAACTAGTCCCAATGTGCCATTCTGTTAGTTCACAACGTTTCCATCCCATTGTCAATTCATGAAGTCCTTTTTGCAGGAAGGCAAGTTAGTACAACAAAAAACCCTAAGCTTTTTTTGAAGTAGGGAACACAATTCCTTTTTCACACTACTGAGCCCAACCGAGCTGAACTGAGCTGGTTCAGTAACACATTCACCACAGTTGCAGTGTGAAATGAAAATAGAGCCATCATCACAGTACGGTTCAGACTGAATTGGGCTCAAGATTTGAGCTCCAACAACTCTATAAGAGTTAGCCTTAAATTAAACTATTTATTTCCCTTCGCTTTCTAAAGAACGCTACTTATCCAGCATCAACACGATAAAACATCAGGAATCCATAGGTTGATAAGCAGAGTTTCTCAAAAGCAATAAGATAAGCTGTAGCTAATATCTGGGTTTTATCTTCCTTTCATGTGTCCAGACCTCAATTATGCAGATTCCCCTTCCTTGGGACATTTAGCAACATAACACTGTGTGATGTTTATGATTTAAACTGATTGTTTCCCTTTATTGTAATCAATGCAATTTGGGTAGGTTACAACAAGGGTTGCACGCTCATAATCGGCAAGAATACATTTAACAATTTGAAAACAATCCCGTTTGTAGATTAATGCACTTAAAATGGGCCTAACCCCATTCAAGCAATTCTACACAGTACAACAATATCCAGTCAAAAAAAGCAAAACTACATTTTTGTTATTCCCTGTTTTTAAATCCACATCAGAACAAATAAGTGGCAGCTGTGTACCAAAAAGTGACAATGAACTGCAATATTGAGTTTCATACTCATATCAGTGATACTAAATGTTGGAAACAATTGCTCAGCAGGTTATGAAGTAGAAAAGGCACATGTCAAATTCATATAAACATTTTAAAGAACTTGGATGAGAAAAATATGTACACATGTCAAAAAGCAACAAAAAGGTGTATTCAAGGAAGTTTGAGAAACAAAACATGGCAATCTTAATTAAATGATATCAGAGTTGATTTAGAGAGGATTTTCCTATGACTGAAAAGGCACTACTAGCAAACTCTTGCAGTACACACAAGGAACCTGTAGTAAAACCAATTATGGCACTACAAAAGAGAAACTTAAGTACTGAAAGTTGAAAGATGCACTTAAAACCCAAATGATTGCTGGGATATCCTGAGTATCTCCATCTTTACTAAACTAAAACATGTTGCTTTGGGGTCTTTTACTTTGAACATTTACTTCCCAAGTTATTCTCCTAATTCAGAACGCTTTTATATTGTACCTTTGAGGTTTCAAAGTATGTCTGAGGTCACAAATAATATAAGACGTTTCCATCCCCAGTTTTTATGTGAGTAAGGTCATACCGTATAATTTTTTTAAATCACGACATCTGTGATGGAAACAGGAAGTTTAGGTACAATTTTATAAATGCCAAAAGATCATTTGTTTGTTTGACGGGGTGGGATCTTTCGGTGTTGGTCATTTTTTTTATTAATTATGCGAGAAATGGCAGTGGAAACGCCTTTAAAGGTAAATATTCATATAATAATCATATCGAAGTAAACCTTGAGTTACGCGATGATAAGCAGTTTATTAGGCTACAGATGAAATAGGCCTAACTTATGAAGAACTTCACAGGGTGATGAAAGTGCACAGTGATCTTGATGCTCCTTTCCAATAAATCTCCAGGGTCTGATTCTGGTGACATGTTGATCGACACTTGATTGCCATTTGAAAAATACAAATTTTCTCGCTCTTATCCATAATAATCTCATTACGTAGACGAGCCTATCCGCACTGTATCTGTGAGCTGTTGGTTAGAGCGCATGTACCAAGACCAGAGTAGGCAAATTTGCTATTTTACCCAACAGTTTTTTTTTTATAACAAAACTATTGGTAGAGTTGAAAATGCAATGGAAACACACTGAACTTTAGATTTTTATTTGGTACGTGAAAACTTAAGTGAAAAAGTATATTTTGTGTGCACTTTGTCATCCTGCACTGATTTTTATCCTCAACAAGTCCGTTTGGTGGAAACACACCACTGGTGGAAAAATACGCAGATTTTCTTCATGTAGATTTTAGAATATTCACAAGAAAATGTGTCGCCAATTGGATGGAAACCTAGTAGTACCATTACTTGTTTTGTTATTTCCCCCGAGCACCCAAGCCCTTTTACTAAAACAGAGAGAAAGTGACAGGGATGATTAGACTTGCAGTTGGAGGATATGCACTGTACAGTTCACCATACTCAATTATCTCAAGAAAGGTTCTGATAAAACAATGCATACAGTACATGTATATATATAAAAAGAAAACAACAAGATCTCAACTTCAACAAAACAAACCACACAAAACCAATAGGAAAATATGTAGCACTGAACATGCACACTTTACATGTTTATTTGTATATGTTGTTTACATGACACATGTTAGAAACGTCCCTTATTATCCAGGATCTAATTAGGCAGGAATGCTGTAACAAGAGGAATCGGGTGCATTCCCCCTTGCATGTATTTCTAAATAGCCGGACGGTAGAGTAACAGAGGGGGGCGTGGCGATAGCAGATCAAGTCCTATTTGAAGGTCAATATACCAATCTACCATTCCGTTAAACTGGATCACTCAACATCTTAACTCAGGTCCGTCACAAGAGACTACTAGCCTGGTCCCAGATCTGTTTGTGCTCTTGCCTATTCCACATGATATGTACATGATGCACATGTAACAATTTGAGCAGATTGTTAAGTGTATTGTAAGCAAACCAGCACGTTCAATAGCAACTACCTATTAGGAGGCCTACCTAGAGGGGTGCGCTTCAAACCTCAACAACGGTAGCCTAACAACAGATTGCATTCCTGTAAAAGACTAGGAAGAGGTTATGGCACATGAACCAACCTGTGGTGCTAAAAGTTAGCTTTATAGACTTGCAAAGCTAATGTGCAGCTGAAGCTAATTAGTGATATGTTAAAGAGTTAGGGTCAAGTCCTAACTTAAACATTTTCACTTAGTCATGCATTGATGTCAATTGGAGACTTTGACTTAAAACAGACTTAAGTGGGAGTTAGGATTCAGCCCTAATTACTATTACCAAGGTCTAGTTGACGGCTTGAGGCTAGTAAGACAGAGGTCCTTACTTTTAACCAGGGCCAGGAGAAAAGATACCACATCAGCCAGAGGGATTTCATTATGTCTTAATCACACTCCCCACCTTCTCCCCACGGTTTCATCAGTTGCAGAATGACAACTTACAGCCACCTCTCCGCATGAGGCCGTGGATGGCAGTTATTACTGTAGTGTAGCGCACAGACACAAGCACACAGTCAAGCCTTCCGACTGATGTTCTAGATATTGTTGTGGGTTTGTCTGAGAGCATTGTGCGAGGCGAGGCCTGTGCTTTTCTTAGACAATTTAAAGTGATTCACTGTGAAAAGACGACTCCATCTTGCTTCCCTTTGTAACCCATCATTCACTCTTCACTGTGGCATTTCTTATTGCTCCGATTCTTGTAAACTCCTTACCTACAGTAATACAAGCAATTTCATAGCTACACAGACCAAAGACAACTATAACAAACTGACAGAAACCAAGCTTTTGCCTTAAAATGTACATAAGGTTCACAGTTTGGTAGTGTAGAAGTCTTTCCCAGCGTTCTTTCCCCTTTATGCTTCTTCTTCGTTCCTCGTCCAGACCAGCTTGTTCTACACATTATTTTGTGCTAAAGGCACTTAATCAAGACATTAAAAAACAAAGGCGAGAAAAAAAAATCCAAAAACATACATTAACAAAAAAAGACTAAAGATGTTAGTGAGAATCAAGTAGATCATAGGAGGCTGGGTTTCTATAGCAACATAAGTTAAGTAATAGCGCCCATCGTACTTTCCCTATCTTCTTATTCACTCTTACTGTGGCCACCAGATACATCGGTCGTGTTCAGTGGGCATGAACGGGAAGAAAACAGACGTAGTATCTGAACTTGTTCAATAAGAAACGCTCATTTTCGCATACAGTTGCAAAAAGATTAACAAAGGTGTGTCCTAATGAGCACGAACCTGGAGAGGAATTGACAACAGAGGAGCAAGAAACTGTTTTCTTACAGTCTGCCATTTAGGTGCTCCCTCCTGTATGCCTTCTCGTCACATATGACTGTTCCATAATAAGCTTCAACTGGCAGGAATGCAAGAAAGGCCGTGCTTAAAGGGCTGAAGGCTAATGCAAAAAACTATCGCAGACATAACAGTCTTAGAGTTTCGTTAGCTCGCCAATAATGTCATCATCGTCCTGCTCCTCTTTCTCTTTTTCCACCTCCTTCCGTGACTCAGTTGCTGTGGCATTCTGAGGGGAGAGAGACTGGAGGGAGGCAGGCACCACAGGTTTTGGTTGTTGGAGGACGTTTGTTGTAGGAGCTCCAGCTAGACTAGTGGTGGGCAGATTTGGTTGTTGGACGTTGGTTGAAGGAGTTTCACCTTTATTATTGATAGGTAGACTTGGTTGTTGGACTGTCAAAAGAGCTCCAGCTAGACTAGTGGTGGGCAGATTTGGTTGTTGGACGTTGGTTGAAGGAGTTTCACCTTTATTATTGATAGGTAGACTTGGTTGTTGGACTGTCAAAAGAGCTCCAGCTAGACTAGTGGTGGGCAGATTTGGTTGTTGGACGCTGGTTGAAGGAGTTTCATCTTTATTAGTGATGGACAGATTTGGTTGTTTGACTTTCAAAGTAGCTCCAGCTTGACTTGTGATAGGCAGGGAGGCTAGACCAACGTAGGATGATGAGGAGGAGCGTCTGGCTGCGATGGTCTCTGTAGTAGTAGGGCTACAGTAGTATTGTTGCCGACTGTCTGGCCTATCTCCAGCCTCCACCACCCCCCTCTCAAGCCGCAGCAGACCCGTGGACACCCCAGAGCTGAGCGAGGGACTGGTGGTACTGGGTACACCAGAGATGGAGCTAGGCACCATATTAGAGAGCTCATCTGTTGGCGAGCGCCCGATACTCCCGTCCACCTGCACCCGGATCTCTGGCGAGACGGAGAGCAGGTACTGAGGCACGGGGGCGCCGCTGTCCGCACTCTTGGGGAACAGAAAGGTCTTCATTTGACCTTTGCCCTTGACGTTGACTGTGCCGCGGTAGTCGAAGTTGTAGTCCATGGCACTGAGGGCGCAGTAGCTCTCCTCGCTCACCTGCACGCGGCACTCCACGCCCGTAGTGTCCATGCGGCTGGCGATGTTCACAGTGTCGCCCCAGATGTCGTAGAGCAGCTTAGTGGTGCCAATCACCCCTGCAGTCAAAGGACCGTGGTTGAAACCAATGCGCAACTTGAACTTGAAGCCCAGCATGTTCTTGTTGAAGTCGTCCACCACGCGCATCATCTCCAGTGCGAAGTCAAACAGCGCCCGCAGGTGGCCGTGAGGGTGCGGCGTCTCGGCGCACTGCTGCGCGTTCAGCCCAGCCGCCGCCATGTACGTGGCACCAATGGTCTTGATCTTCTCGATGTTGTTGAAGGGCGGCTCGCGAAGCAGTTCGTCGAAGTCACCGATGAGCTCGTTGAGCACGCGGTAGCACTCCTTGCCGCCCTCGTAACTCTCCTCGTAGAACTCGCTAAAGTTAACGATACTGGCAAAAATCACGCCAACATTACCATGGTTTTTGGAGTAACTCTGAGTCACTTTGAGCTGCTCTGCCACGTGGATGGGGATGATGTTCCTAAGCAACCAATCGGCTTGGTCCCTCATGTTCTGGATCTTGATGCGGTGCTGGTCGGCCTCCACGTTGCCGTGGTAATGGAGGCGGTAGCTGACCTCGAACTCGCGGTTGAGGAACCAGACGAGCAGGAGGAGCAGGAAGAAGGCCACTCCCACCTCGGGGCCCAGCAGGTCCTGGAGGCGGGGCACGGGGTCAGCGGCGGGCTCAGGCTGACCATGTACAACACTGCTGCGGTTACTGTTGTTGGTGGCGTCGCCAGACCTGGAGGAGAGAGAAAGGGAGGGAGAGGTGGAGAGAGAAGGGGAAAGAGAGAGGGTGGAGAAACAAGGAAGGAGAGAAGGGCGGGATGGAGAGTTGAAGAATGAGGTAGGGAGGTGGAGATGGAGAGAAATGTAGGCAGGGAGGGAGAGAAGGAAGGAAGGAGGGATGGAGAAAAAGAGAGAGGGAAGGAAGGAGTTAAGGAAAGGTGGAGTGAGAGATATATTTATAATCTTAGTTGTATGGATAACTTCATTCTACTCACCAAAATAACATACTGTTGGCAGAACTGGAAGACAGAGGAGACAAAAACACGAGACACGGTCGGATGAGATTAATCGAGTCCACGACAAATTAAATTACACACAGTGTCAGCACAAAGGAAAAGTCATACTAAATTATGACATTGTGGTAATATTGTATACAATATCCTATCGAACTTCAGTGAGTGCATTGGTAGTGGATTAAATGGGTAATATACAAATTTGAGGGTGGTTACATTTCTCCAGCTCCGTTCCTCAGTTGTTTATCAAAACAGTGACAGGGAGTCACGTGTTGTTATTGTTTGAACTGCAGATGCCCCTTTAAGGTCCTTTCCGACCAACAAAAAAGGGCCATAAATGTGTTAAAAAATAGAATCCATTGTAACGTGTCTGACCTGCAGGGCGGGCTGAAGAGCAGGGCGAACAGCACCAGTCCCACCACCGTGGCCATGGCCGAGCGCATCCAGCAGCTCAGCTGGCAGAAGTTACAGTACTGGATGATGGCAATGATCACTGCACAGCAGGTGAGCATGGTGAACTGGGAGACACAGATAGAGACACAGGAAGGAACCATCGTTAGCATTAGCAAACTCTGGAGGAAATGACCAGGGCAAATGAACAGAAGACACTCACCTGTATGGAGAGGTGCATGTCACAGGTGACGTGTGAGAAGACGGACACAGCGGGCAGGGACACCAGCACGGCCCCTATCAGGTGACGGGGGACCCAGCCAGAGATGGCCCTCAGCAGGGTTCTAGTGCAGCTCATCACGCTGTCCAGGTAGAAGGCCATCCTGGGAGAGAAGGTTTGCTCAGAGAGGGCTGATAGACAGTACATGTACAGCAATCCAACCCCATTGAAAACAGGCTAATGGCCTCCCCTTTTCCCCATCTTCAAACTTCCCCTCACTTAGTTCTCTCCCTTCCTTTACCATCCCCCTATTCCTCTCCTCCCCAGTTCCAACCCACTCCTCATATCCCTCTCCCCACCCCCTTTCCCCTCTTCCTCTCCTCCCCAGTTCCAACCCACTCCTCATATCCCTCTCCCCACCCCCTTTCCCCTCTTCCTCTCCTCCCCAGTTCCAACCCACTCCTCATATCCCTCTCCCCACCCCCTTTCCCCTCTTCCTCTCCTCCCCAGTTCCAACCCACTCCTCATATCCCTCTCCCCACCCTCTTTCCCCCTCTTCCTCTCCTCCCCAGTTCCAACCCACTCCTCATATCCCTCCCCCACCCCCTTTCCCCTCTTCTCCCTCCTCCTTCCATCCCTCCCAACTTCTTCCCCCTTTTTCCTCCTCCTCCCCATCTCTCCACCTCTCCTTCTCTCCCTCAACCATCTTACCGTATAGACAGCACCAGCGCCAGGGCCTCCAGCAGGGTGGCCACGGCAACCAGGGCGAGGGCCGGGGCAGGCAGAGGGGCCCCAGGGAGGGAGAGCAGGGGCCGGAGGAGGCAGGCCAGGGAGAGGGCCAGGAACACTGAGCAACACAGGACCATGTCCAGGAAAGAGCTGAAGGTAGGACTGGCAAAGGTCTGTACCGCTGCCTGGGTCTCCACCTGGGGACGGGAGGGAATAGATACTTTGTCATTTTTCAACAGAAATGGATTGATTTGCTGTCACAATAGCCAACCTCATACACACACAAAGACACACAAGGCTGAGAGCAGCACAGCGTTAGCCGCTGTTGAATATGACCCAGGGGCTTATTCAGTGGGCAGAAGCATAAGGATCACTACAAACAATAGCAATGAATGGTTCCTGGGTCCGGTTGTAGAGTGTAAAGAGATAAAGAGCGAGAGGGTTTGGAAAGGGTAAAAGAGAGTGAGCAAAGGTTGTGGGAGAGAATAGAGAAGCATGAAGAATGGAAGTCTTAACAAAACATTAATAAAATTGTCTCATTGTGATTAAGTAATAAGTATGAAACTGAACAAAACATTATCCAGACGTGAAGTTGAACATGCAGTTCCCCCAATGTACCAGCAGAGGGCATCACAAGCTAAGAGGACATTCCTATCGATGTCCTGCAGTGATTTCCCTGTCTTTGCCGCAGTCCTGACAGGCCATACATAGTGCAGTGCTTACAGGTTACTCAGAGCACACACACACACACACACACACACACACACACACACACACACACAGAGAGAGAAAGAGCTAGACAGGCAGGGTGAAACGGATAGGGAGACAGAGGGACAGACAAGGAAAGACAGACCAGGTGTAGTCTAGTAGACAGAGAGGAAGTGGGACATCAGAAAGACAGATAAGAGGAATACAGATAGAGACAGACAGACAGAGAGACAGAGTAACAGACATGGAGGGATACACACCTCTTCCTGGTAGCTGGTCCTGTAGGCAGACTCCAGGGTTCTGTCCAGGAAGGTGTGGCTCAGCTTGTTGATGGGAGGCTTGAAAAAGTAGTCCTTCATCAGACTGGGAGATGGGCAGATCAACAGATGTCAGTCAGTATAGAGAAGACAGACTTGTCGGGGAGAGAGTTACACCAACCTATCATACCACCAGGGCCGTCCGTGTTCATAAGGCACCAAACATTTTGCAATGGAAAATGAAAATGAGCTTTTCTTACTGGACAAGTCCAGATAGTCCATCAACTATATCATGTATGTTTTCTTCCATTTGGTGCCGAATGAACATGACCCAGGGGCTTATTCAGTGGGCAGAAGCGTAAGGATCACTACAAACAAAATGGCAAAATTCCAGTAACTTTCTCAAAACATTAAAAAAAGATTATATACACTGTTCAAAAAAATAAAGGGAACACTAAAATAACACATCCTAGATCTGAATGAATGAAATATTCTTATTAAATACTTTTTTCTTTACATAGTTGAATGTGCTGACAACAAAATCACACAAAAATGATCAATGGAAATCAAATTTATCAACCCATGGAAGTCTGGATTTGGAGTCACACTCAAAATTAAAGTGGAAAACCACACTACAGGCTGATCCAACTTTGATGTAATGTCCTTAAAACAAGTCAAAATCAGGCTCAGTAGTGTGTGTGGCCTCCACGTGCCTGTATGACCTCCCTAAAATGCATGGGCATGCTCCTGATGAGGTGGCGGATGGTCTCCTGAGGGATCTCCTCCCAGACCTGGACTAAAGCATCCACCAACTCCTGGACAGTCTGGTGCAACGTGGCGTTGGTGGATGGAGCGAGACATGATGTCCCAGATGTGCTCAATTGGATTCAGGTCTGGGGAACGGGCGGGCCAGTCCATGGCATCAATGCCTTCTTCTTGCAGGAACTGCTGACACACTCCAGCCACATGAGGTCTAGCATTGTCTTGCATTAGGAGGAACCCAGGGCCAACCGCACCAGCATATGGTCTCACAAGGGGTCTGTGGATCTCATCTCGGTACCTAATGGCAGTCAGGCTACCTCTGGCGAGCACATTGAGGGCTGTGTGGCCCCCCAAAGAAATGCCACCCCACACCATGACTGACCCACCACCAAACCGGTCATGCTGGAGGATGTTGCAGGCAGCAGAACGTTCTCCACGGCGTCTCCAGACTCTGTCACATCTGTCACATGTGCTCAGTGTGAACCTGCTTTCATCTGTGAAGAGCACAGGGCGCCAGTGGCGAATTTGCCAATCTTGGTGTTCTCTGGCAAATGCCAAACGTCCTGCACGGTGTTGGGCTGTAAGCACAACCCCCACCTGTGGACGTCGGGCCCTCATACCACCCTCATGGAGTCTGTTTCTGACCGTTTGAGCAGACACATGCACATTTGTGGCCTGCTGGAGGTCATTTTGCAGGGCTCTGGCAGTGCTCCTCCTGCTCCTCCTTGCACAAAGGCGGAGGTAGCGGTCCTGCTGCTGGGTTGTTGCCCTCCTACGGACTCCTCCACGTCTCCTGATGTACTGGCCTGTCTCCTGGTAGCGCCTCCATGCTCTGGACACTACGTTGACAGACACAGCAAACCTTCTTGCCACAGCTCGCATTGATGTTCCATCCTGGATGAGCTGCACTACCTGAGCCACTTGTGTGGGTTGTAGACTCAATCTCATGCTACCACTAGAGTGAAAGCACCGCCAGCATTCAAAAGTGACCAAAACATCAGCCAGGAAGCATATGAACTGAGAAGTGGTCTGTGGTCACCACCTGCAAGAACCACTCCTTTATTGGGGGTGTCTTGCTAATTGCCTATAATTTCCACCTATTGTCTATTCCATTTGCACAACAGCATGTTAAATTTATTGTCAATCAGTGTTGCTTCCTAAGTGGACAGTTTGATTTCACAGAAGTGTGATTGACTTGGAGTTACATTGTGTTGTTTAAGTGTTCCCTTTATTTTTTTGAGCAGTGTATATATATATATTTCTTTATCCCAGTTGTCAGGGGGAATCAGGGGGAATAAGCAGGAAATCCAGATCCTCCAACCCATATTTCTATAAAACTGTGGATTTTAGGGAAAGGAAGGGAATCTCTGTAAGACTAGTTCTATAAAGCACATTGTAAATAGACACACTGTACCAAAACAGACATTGATACCACCTGAAAGATACGTGTGGGTCTGCTTCTTTACATAACAGTTCTGCCTTCAGCATTCAGAATCTTATCCTTTGATTCCCTTAGCCTGGTCTCAGATCTATTAGTGCTGTCCTGCCAACTCCCCAAAAAGCTCCACCACAGCCATCAAGCCTGGTTCCAGATCAGTTTGTGTAACATCCATCCATCCATCCCCTCACCTGTCCTCTTTGATAACATCCACAAAGTGAGCGTCGCTCCTCTCTCTGAAGTTCTTGGAGCGCAGGGGGATGAGAGCAGAGTGGTCCATCCCCATGGCCCCTCCACCCCACTTCTTCTCCTTCTCCTGGAGCATCTCACACAGGGACGTCTGGCTGTTGGTCAGGGGCTCCTCCAGCCTGGGGCTCAGCAGACCGTTCAGGGCCTTAGGGCTGCAGCCTAAGGGGGCCTGGGAGGGACATTTGAGAGATGAGGTGTCCTGGGGGAGTTGAGAGGAGAGAGGCTAGTGAGAAGCTGTGTGTGTGTGTGTGTGTGTGTGTGTGTGTGTGTGTGTGTGCGTGCGTGCGTGCGTGCTGAAACAGAAAGAGAAGAGTGAGAAGTGTTAGACCTGAGGTCTTGGATAAGAGTGATTAGTGACTTAGTTAGTGAAGCCAAATGAATCAGACATTTCCGTTTGGCTAGGTTCACGTCATTCCATCATGTATAGTATGGCGATATAAATACTTCAGAAATACAATATGATGAACACTAAGCCTGGTTTTATGAACTGGGGTTGGATTTAAGTGCAGTCAGGTTGGGATGAGTAAAGGTTACGGCCAGGTTCAAAGGTCAAACATTTACTAGAGTGAGGTAAAGTGAGGCAAACCTTGCTGCTATTGGTCGTGTGATCGTCATGGCAACCGTTCTGCACCGTGCCCTTCTCCAGAACCTGATCCTCCTTTGGAACTACAGCCGCACTGCAGGAGAGACAATGAGACTGGAGAGAAGGAGAGGTATTTGTCTATTTATATCATTTACAGTTTCTTCAATCTTAGTATTGACAAATTCTCATACTGTAGTTTACACATTCACTCTTGTGTTGTGTGTGGTTAGTGTGCTTAGCCTAAGTATTGATTGGGTGCATCAACCACACACGCACGCACGCAAACACAAAACAGTTTTATTATTCTTAATTCACAAACATGCAAACATATGTTCACTGTTAAATAAGTATTTATATCCAGGGCTTGTACTCTTCTAGCTTAGGTCTTAAAACCACAAACCCAGATATTCTTAAAGATAGCAAAGTCTTGACATAATAATTATTCTAGAAACATGGTGTCATAGATACTCAATGTCCTCCAGGCTATAGGGAAATGTTACTTCCATCATTCAAACATGAAGACATAAAACAGGGTAGTGACTCGGGAGGATTGATCATATGGTATAAACGGACCTTTCACTAAAGCAGATCAAAAAGGGTAACACCCACATTTGGTTCAAACTCAACAAAGCACAATCCTTACTAACAATGATATATATAAAGTCAGCAAAACAAGAAACGTCCCTTTTCCAGGACCCTGTCTTTCAAAGATCATTTGTAAAAATACAAATAACTTCACAGATCTTCATTGTAAAGGGTTTAAACACTGTTTCCCATGCTTGTTCAATGAACCATAAACAATTAATGAACAGGCACCTGTGGAACGGTTGTTAAGACACTAACAGCTTACAGACAGTAGGCATTTAAGGTCACAGTTATGAAAACTTAGGACACTAAAGAGGTCTTTCTTACTCTAAAAAAAAAACCTGCACAGGATCGGTACAGCTGAACATCACACCTGCGGGACAGGTACAGGGTGGCAACAACAACTGCCAGAGTTACACCAGGAATGTACAATCCCTCCATCAGGGCTCAGACTGTCTGCAATAGGCTGAGAGAGGCTGGACTGAGTGCTTGTAGGCCTGTTGTAAGGCAGGTCCTCACCAGACATCACCGGCAACAACGTAGCCTATGGGCACCAACCCACCGTCGCTGAACCAGACAGGACTGGCAAAAAGTGCTATTCTCTGAAGAGTCGCGGTTTTGTCTCACCAGGGGTGATGGTCGGATTTGCGTTTATCGTTGAAGGAATGAGTGTTACACCGAGGCCTGTACTCTGGAGCGGGATCGATTTGGAGGTGGAGGGTCCGTCATGGTCTGGGGCGGTGTGTCACAGCATCATCGGACTGAGCTTGTTGTCATTGCAGGCAATCGCAACGCTGTGCATTACACGGAAGACATCCTCCTCCCTCATGTGGTACCCTTCCTGCAGGCTCATCCTGACATGTCCCTCCAGCATGACAATGCCACCAGCCATACTGATCGTTCTGTGCGTTATTTCCTGCAAGACAGGAATGTCAGTGTTCTGCCATGGCGAGCAAAGAGCCCGTATCTCAATCCCACTGAGCAGGTCTGGGACCTGTTGGATCGGAGGGTGAGGGCTAGGACCATTCCCCCCCAGAAATGTCCGGGAACTTGCAGGTGCCTTGGTGGAAGAGTGGGGTAACATCTCACAGCAAGAACTGGCAAATCTGGTGCAGTCCATGAGGAGGAGGTGAACTGCAGTATTTAATGCAGCTGGTGGCCACCCCAGATACTGACTGTTACTTTTGATTTGACCCCCCCCCCCTTTGTTCAGGGACACATTATTCAATTTCTGTTAGTCACATGTCTGTGGAACTTGTTCAGTTTATGTCTCAGTTGTTGAATCTTGTTATGGTCATACAAATATTTACACGTTAAGTTGTTGTCAGTGAGCGGACGTTTCTTTTTTTGCTGAGTTTATATATATATATATATACAGTACCAGTCAAAAGACACACCTACTCATTCAAGGGTTTTTCTTTATTTTTTTACTATGTTCTACATTGTAGAATATTAATAAAGACATCAAAACTATGAAATAACACATATGGAATCATGTAGTAAGCAAAAAGTGTTTAACAAATCAAAATATATTTTAGATTTGAGATTCTTCAAAGTAGCCACACTTTGCCTTGATGACAGCTTTGCACACTGTTGACATTCTCTCAACCAGCTTCATGAGGTAGTCACCTGGAATGCATTTCAATTAACAGGTGTGCTTGGTTAATGAATTAGTGGAATTAATTTCCTTCTTAATGCATTTGAGCCAATCAGTTGTGTTGTGACAAGGTGGTATACAGAAGATACCCCTATTTGGTAAAAGAACAAGACTGTACTATGGCAAGAACAGCTCAAATAAGCCATTTCTGAGGCGGGTAATGCTAATGAACTTATCCCCTGCAGCAGAAGTAACTCTGGGTCTTCATTTCCTGTGGCGGTCCTCATGAGAGCCAGTTTCATCATAGCGCTTGATGGTTTTTGTAACTGCACTTGAAGAAACTTTCAAAGTTCTTGAAATCTTCCACATTGACTGACCTTCATGTCTTAAATCATGTCAGTTAAGAACAAATTCGTATTGACAGTGATGGCCTACCAGGGAACAGTGGGTTAACTGCCTTGTTCAGGGGAAGAACAACCTTGTCAACTCAGGATTCGATCCAGCAACCTTTCGGTTACTGGCCCAACGCACTAACCACTAGGACACCAATAAGAAGAAGAGACTTGCTTGGGCTAAGAAACACGAACAATGGACATTAGGCCGGTGGAAATCTGTCCTTTGGTTTTTGGTTCCAACCTCTGTGTCTTTGTGAGATGCAGAGCAGGTGAACAGATGATCTCCGAATGTGTGGTTCCCACCGTGAAGCATGGAGGAGGAGGTGTAATGGTGCTTAACCAGCATGGCTACCACAGCATTCTGCAGCGATACATCATCCCATCTGGTTTGCGCTTAGTGGGACTATCATTTGTTTTTCAACAGGACAATAACCCAACACACCTCCAGGCTGTGTAAGGGCTATTTGACCAAGAATGAGACTGAGGGGTTGCTGCATCAAATGACCTGGCCTCCACGATCACCCGATCTCAACCCAACTGAGATGGTTTGGGATGAGTTGAACCGCAGAGTGAAGGAAAATCAACCAACAAGTGCTTAGCATATGTGGGAACTCCTTCAATACTGTAGGAAAAGCATTCCAGGTGAAGCTGGTTGAGAGAATGCAAAGTGTCATCAATGCAAAGGGGGGCTACTTTGAAGAATCTCAAATCTAAAATATATAACACTTTTTTGCTTATTCTATTCCAATTTTAATTTGAGGGGGGGTGGAAAGCGAGAAAGCTAGAGAGAAAGAGGAAGGGAGGGAGAGAGGGGGGATAGAGGTAGGGGTAGAGAGAGGAATGGAGAGAGGTAAAGAATGAGTCAATTGAGGGTGAAGAGATAACGGAGAGGAATAAAGAGAGTTGAGTAGAGGGAGGGAGGAGAAAAATTGAAATAATGAATGAGAAAAACTGTTTGAGAGAGAGAGAGAGAGAGAGAGAGAGAGAGAGAGAGAGAGAGAGAGAAAATATTATGATAAATGGACCCATTGAGAGAGAGAGGAAGAGAGAGATCGAGCAAGTGAGAGTGAGAGAGAGAGCACGAACTCAGCACTTCAGCATTTTACCACTAATTAGAATCACAATGATACACAATCAGATTCAATGGATACAACACCAACCACAATAGCAGCCCTATAGAGAGACAGGGCCAGGATGAGGAGAGGTGGAGAGAGGGATGAGAGACAGGGTGATAGAGGAGGAGAGGTGGAGAGAGGGATGAGAGACAGGGCCCGGGTGAGAGGAGGAGAGATGGATGAGAGACAGGGTGATAGAGGAGGAGAGGTGGAGAGAGGGATGAGAGACAACGCCAGTGATAGGAGAGGTGGAGAGAGGGATGAGAGACAGAACCCGGGTGAGAGGAGGAGAAGTGGAGAGAGGGATGAGAGACAGGGTGATAGAGGAGGAGAGGTGGATAAAGGGATGAGAGACAGGGCCCGGGTGAGAGGAGGAGAGGTGGATAAAGGGATGAGAGACAGGGCCCAGGTGAGAGGAGGAGAGGTGGAGAGAGGGATGAGAGACAACGCCAGTGATAGGAGAGGTGGAGAGATGGATGAGAGACAGGGTGATAGAGGAGGTGGAGAGAGGGATGAGAGAAAGGGTGATAGAGAAGGAGAGGTGGAGAGAGGGATGAGAGACATGGCGATAGAGGAGGAGAAGTGGAGAGAGGGATGAGAGACAGGGCCATGGTGATAGAGGTGGAGATAGGGATGACATAGAAGAGGCTGGGGAAGGCTGAAGGAATGGACAGAGACAGATATACACTCATCTGATGATTAGGCACTGGCCCTGAAAGGATTGTTCAAGGTACTTGGTAACATCGTGATGCAGACACACATGCGTATACGTGCGCACCCATACACCTACAGACTTAAAACAGACAGGCAGACAGTACTGTGAACACTGGCTCACTTTCAGGCGACACACACAGCCTGATACACAGAGAAAAACACACACACACACTCAGCCAAGTCAGGCTCCGAGGACAAGTGAGTGTTTGAGAGGGATGAGAAGCCCACAGAAAGGACACGGCTTCAAAGAGGCGTCATTAAACCTAGTGAAGTGTGTATGTGTGTGTGAGTGTGAGAGAGAGAGCCAATGAAGTGAGGGTTTGTACCAGTGAAGTGTGTGTGTGTGTGTGTGTGTGAGAGAGAGCCAATGAAGTGAGGGTTTGTACCAATGAAGTGTGTGTGTGTGTGTGTGTGTGTGTGTGTGTGTGTGAGAGAGAGCCAATGAAGTGAGGGTTTGTACCAGTGAAGTGTGTGTGTGTGTGTGTGTGTGTGTGTGTGTGTGTGAGAGAGAGCCAATGAAGTGAGGGTTTGTACCAGTGAAGGGTGTGTGTGTGTGTGTGTGTGTGTGTGTGTGTGTGTGTGTGTGTGTGTGTGTGTGAGAGAGAGAGAGCCAATGAAGTGAGGGTTTGTACCAGTGAAGTGCGTGTGTGTGTGTGTGTGTGTGTGTGTGTGTGTGTGAGAGAGAGAGAGAGCCAATGAAGTGTGTTACCTCATGTAATGCCAAGGACACAGCAGTTCGTCTCCTCTCCCCTCTTCACTTCTCATCTGCCTTTCCCTAAGACCCCCCTGCCAAACTCCTATCCCCTCTTCACTTCTCATCTGCTTTTCCCTAAGACCCCCACGACCAGCGCTGGCAGATGTAGTGGTGGTACGGGAGGATTACAGTGGAACTGTGGGGGCTAATTGGTATCTATAAAGCAAGTCTGTGTGCGTACTGTATGACTGAGGAGAGTAGTGAATACTGGATATAGGTGTAGCAGCAGAGTAAATATACGGTACAGTCAGAAAGTATTCAGACCCCTTGACATTTCCCACATTTTGTTATGTTCCAGCCTTATTATAAAATTAATTCAATTGTTTTTTTCCCTCATCAATCTACACATAGAATATGTCACATTAACATAAGTATTCAGACCCTTTATTTAGTACTTAACTAAAGCACCTTTAGCAGTGATTACAGCCTCGAGTCTTCTTGGGTGTGACGCTACAAGCTCAGCTTGTATTTGGGGAGTTTCTCCCATTATTCTCTGCAGATCCTCTCCAGCTCTATCAGGTTGGATGGAGAGCAGATCCCACTCCTGCAGTGTCTTGGCTGTGTGCTTAGTGTCGTTGTGCTGTTGGATGGTGAACCTTCGACCCAGTCTGAGGTCCTGAGTGTTCTGGAGCAGGTTTTCATCAAGGATCTCTCTGTATAATGCTCCGTTCATCATTCCCTCGATTGTGACTAGTCTCCCAGTCCCTGCCACTGAAAAACATCTCCACAGCATGATGCTGCCACTATGCTTCACCATAGGGATGGTGCCAGGTTTCCTCCAGACGTGACGCTTGGCATTCAGGCCAAAGAGTTCAATCTTGATTTTATCAGACCAGAGAATCTTGTTTCTCATGGTCTGAGAGTCCTTTAGGTGCCTTTTGGCAAACTCCAAGCGGGCTGTCATGTGCTTTTTACTGAGGAGTGGCTTCCGTCTGGCCACTCTACCATAAAGGCCTGATTGGTGGAGTGCTGCAGAGATGGTTGTCCTTCTGGAAGGTTCTCTCATCTCCACAGTGGAACTCTGGAGCTCTGTCAGAGAGACCATAGGGTTATTGGTCACTTCCCTGACCAAGGCCGTTCTCCTCCAATTGTTTGGTTGGGCGGCCAGCTCTAGAAAGAGTCTTGGTGGTTCCAAACTTCTTCCATTTAAAAATGATGGAGGCCACTGTGTTCTTGGGGACCTTCAATGCTGCAGAAATGTTTTGGAGGCTGTGCCTCAACACAATCCTGTCTCGAAGCTCTACGGACAATTCCTTCGACCTCATGTCTTGCTTTTTGCTCTGACATGCACTGTCAACTGTGGGACTTTATATACACAGGTGTGTGCCTCTCCAAATCATGTCCAATCAATTCAATTTACCACAGGTGGACTCCTGTGTTGTAGAAACATCTCAAGGATGATCAATGGAAAATGGATGCAACTGAGCTCAATTTTGAGTCTCATAGCAAAAGGCCTGAATATTTACGTAAATGCAATCAGTTTTCCCTTTTTAATACATTTGCAGAAAATTCTAAAAACCTGTTTTCACTTTGTCATTGTGGGGTATTGTGATGTCATTATGGGGTATTGTGATGTCATTGTGGGGTATTGTATGTAGATTGATGAGGAACATGCTTTATTTAATCCATTTTAGAATAAGGCTGTGACGTAACAAAATGTGGACAACATCAAGGGGTCTGAATACTTTCTGAACGTACTGTATCTTGTCTCTATATGGAGCCTCATTATTCCATCATGACACTAAACTCACCATAGGGACCAAAACAGATTTATACTAATGTCAACATGGGCCGTATTCAGAGTAGGCTTCCTGATCTAGGATCAGGTTTGCCTTTTAGATCATAATGAATAAGACTATATCGACAGGGGTGACCTGATCCTAGGTCAACACTCCTACACTTATCAATTAACAGTAAGAGAGTAGAGAATTGTCTCTGTTGGTGAATATTACATTATATGCGTTGTGGATAAGCAAGGGTCGTAAATTTACATACACTTAGGTTGGAGTCATTAAAACTTGTTTTTCAACCACTTCAAAAATGTCTTGTTAACAAACTACAGTTTTGGTCAGTTAGGACATCTACTTTGAGCATGACACAAGACATTTTTCCAACAATTGTTTACAGACAGATTATTTTACTTATAATTCACTGTATCACAATTCCAGTGGGACAGAAGTTCACATACACTAAGTTGACTGTGCCTTTAAACAGCTTGGAAAATTCCAGAAAATTATGTCATGGCTTTAGAAGCTTCTGATAGGCTAATTGACATCATTGAGTCAATTGGAGGTGTACCTGTGGATGTATTTCAAGGCCTACCTTCAAACTCAGTGCCTCTTTGCTCGACATCATGGGAAAATCAAAAGAAAAAAGCCAAGACCTCAGAAAAAAAATTGTAAACCTCCACAAGTCTGGTTCATCCATGGGAGCAATTTCCAAATGCCTGAAGGTACCACGTTCATCTGTACAAACAATAGTACGCAAGTATAAACACCATGGGACCACACAGCCGTCATACCACTCAGGAAGGAGACGCGTTCTGTCTCCTAGAGATGAACGTACTTTTTGATGTGAAAAGTGCAAATCAATCCCAGAACAACAGCAAAGGACCTTGTGAAGATGCTAGAGGAAACAGGTACAAAAGTATCTATATCCACAGTAAAACGAGTCCTATATTGACATAACCTGAAAGGCCACTCAGCAACGAAGAAGCCACGGCTCCAAAACCGCCATAATAAAGCCAGACTACGGTTTGCAACTGCACATGGGGGACAAAGATCATACTTTTTGGAGAAATATCCTCTGGTCTGATGAAACAAAAATAGAACTGTTTGGCCATAATGACCATCGTTATGTTTGGAGGAAAAAGGGAGAGGCTTGCATACCGAAGATCACCATCCCAACCGTGAAGCACCTGGGTGGCAGCATCATGTTGTGGGGGTGCTTTGCTGCAGGAGGGACTGGCGCACTTCACAAAATAGATGGCATCATGACGAGGGAAAATTATGTGGATATATTGAAGCAACATCTCAAGACATCAGTCAGGAAGTTAAAGCTTGGTCGCAAATTGGTCTTCCAAATGGACAATGACCCCAAACATACTTCCAAAGTTGTGGCAAAATGGCTTAAGGACAACACAGTCAAGGTAGTGGAGTGGCCATCACAAAGCCCTGACCTCAATCCTATAGAAGATTTGTGGGCAGAACTGAAAAAGCGTGTGCGAGCAAGGAGTCCTACAAACCTGACTCAGTTACACCAGCTCAGTCAGGAGGAATGGGCCATAATTCACCCAACTTATTGTGAGAAGCTTGTGGAAGGCTACCCGAAACATTTGACCCAAGTTAAACAATTTAAAGGCAATGCTACCAAATACTAATTGAGTGTATGTAAACTTCTGACCCACTGGGAATGGGATGAAAGAAATAAAAGCTGAAATAAATCCTTCTCTCTACTATACATTTCACATTCTTAAAATAAAGTGATGATCCTAACTGACCTAAGACAGGGCATTTTTACTAGGATTAAATGTCAGGAATTGTGAAAAACTGAGTTTAAATGTATAAGGTGTAAATAAAGATAAAGATGTAAACTTCCGACTTCAACTGTAGATATCTTGTTAAGTTAGGGCCTGTGTTTTGTGCAATTATGTAACATGCTTGGATTTTAACCTTCATTTAAACTTTGATTAACTTTTTAGGTCAAATGGTCCAACACCATCCTCAAACAATTCCTTATATTTTTGGCGTAATTTTAATTTCTGGAAAAGGCTTAAAATACAGGATAGGATCTCATGTCACATACTGCTCAAAACACACGGCCCTACAATTATGTTCTGAAGACATGTCTACTGAGCTGAACATTTGTTACACTATGACCATTTTCTAAATGAAGTCAAAGTACAGTATGCTATTACAACCAAAGAATATGTCTATCCAAGTTACACAGTAGAAAACCACCAAAGAGGGAATGAGCACACACCTGTCCCCCATCTCCCCTTTACCCTGCAGAATACCATGTCCTCACCTTGGCCCTGTCGGGAGCCCCTCTCTGGGGTAGGCCACAGGCTGAGGGGGCTCTGGGGGCTCCATCTGGGGTGTGGGCATGGGATGTGGGACAGCGGTGTCCCCCAGGCTCCAGGCCAACCAGGCCCAGCTGGGAACAGCTACAGTAGCACGGCTCCACCTTCCTCCCTGAGATCAGGTAGGTCTTCAATCCTGAAGGAGACAGAACACAGAGATAGATGACAGTGACAGAGACTCACACACATGCTGCAAAAGGTAGAAGAAAAGTGCCTTTTATGTGAAAAGAATGTGTGCATGTGTGTGCTTCAGAACGATCCTGACGCCTCAGAACAGTTGGGTAGGCTGTTTGGCCGCTGCTGTTAGTACGTGTTGTGCTCTTTCTCTGAGTTGTACAAGCAAGCAGAGCAGAAACTGGCCACCAAGGGCGTCATTCACCCCAAAACCTGAGGGGGCACAAAGTGAGGGAGGATGGCCGGGGGGGTGGTAAGCGAAATGTTAATTTTTCAAATACCTGAAACAGCTTTTCATCTAGAGCCATAACCATTATGTAAACTTCTATGTCAAAAATATGTACACTACCATTCAAAAGTTTGGGGTCACTTAGAAATGTCCTTGTTTTTGAAAGAAAAACACCCTTTTTGTCCATTAAAAAAAAAAAAAACAGATCAGAAATACAGTGTAGACTATTGTAGCTGGAAATGTCAGATTTTTAATGGAACATCTACATAGGCGTACAGAGGCCCATTATCATGAACCATCACTCCTGTGAGAGCTTCAAGTTCCTTGGTGTCCACATCACCAATGAACTAGAATAGTCCAAACACACCAAGACAGTCGTGAAGAGGGCACGACAAAACCTATTCCCCCTCATGAGACTGAAACGATTTGTCATGGGGTCCTCAGATCATAAGTAGCCTTGCTACTGTTATTTTCACTGTCATTTTAGTAGTTTTTTTCATGATAATGTCTCCTTTGCCAAGATAATCCTTCCACCAGACAGGTGTGGCATATCAAGAAGCTGATCTTGTGCTGGGAACAATAAAAGGCCACTCTAAAATGTACAGTTTTATCACACAACACCATGCCACAGATGTCTCAAATTTTGAGGGAGAGTGCAATTGACAGGCTGACTGCAGGAATGTCCACCAGAGCTGTTGCCAGATAATTTAATGTTAATTTCTCTATGATAAGCCACCTCCAACATCGTTGTAGAGAATTTTGCAGTACGTCCAACCGGCATCACAAGCGCAGACCACAGGTAACCACACCAGCCCAGGACCTCCACATCCACAGACCACAGGTAACCACACCAGCCCAGGACCTCCACATCCACAGACCACAGGTAACCACACCAGCCCAGGACCTCCACATCCACAGACCACAGGTAACCCCACCAGCCCAGGACCTCCACATCCACAGACCACAGGTAACCACACCAGCCCAGGACCTCCACATCCACAGACCACAGGTAACCACACCAGCCCAGGACCTCCACATCCACAGACCACAGGTAACCACACCAGCCCAGGACCTCCACATCCACAGACCACAGGTAACCACACCAGCCCAGGACCTTCACATCCACAGACCACAGGTAACCACACCAGCCTAGGACCTCCACATCCACAGACCACAGGTAACCACACCAGCCCAGGACCTCCATATCCACAGACCACAGGTAACCACACCAGCCCAGGACCTCCACATCCTGCTTCTTCACCTGTGGGATCATCTGAGACCAGCCACCTGAACAGCTGATGAATCTGTGGGTTTGCACAACTGAATCATTTCTGCAAAAATGGTCAGAAATTGTCTTAGGGAAGCTTCTATGCATGCTCGTTGTTCGTCCAGTCTTAACCTAACTGCAGTTCAGCATTGTAACCGACTTCAGTAGACAAATACTCACCTCCGATGGCCACTGGCATGCTGGAGAAGTGTGCTCTTCATGGATGAATCCTAGTTTGCTGATGTCAACGTTGTGAACAGAGTGCCCCATGGTGGCGGTGGGGTTATGATATGTGTTGCATAAGCAACAGACAACGAACACAATTGCATTTCTGCAATTTGAATGCACAGAGATACCATGAAGAGATCCTGAGGCCCATTGTCGTGCCATTCATCCACCACCATCACCTGATGTTTCAGCATGATAATGCACAGTCCCATGTCACAAGGATCTGTACACAGAAATAGCCCAGACATGTCCCCCATTGAGCCTGTTTGGGATGCTCTGGATAGACGTGTACGACAGTGTGTTCCAGTTCCCACCAATATCCAGCAACTTAGCACAACCATTGAAGAGGAGTGGGACAACATTCCATAGGTCACAATCAGCAGCCTGATCAACTCTATGCGAAGGAGAAGTGTTGAACTGCATGAGGCAAATGGTGGTCACACCTGATACTGACTGGTTTTCTGATCCACACCCCTACCTTTTTTTAAGGTAACTGTGACTAACAGATGCATATCTGTATTCCCAGTCATGTGAAATCATTAGATTATGGCCTAATTAATGTACTTCAATTGACTGATTTCCTTTTGAACTGTAACTCAGTAAAATCTTTGAAATTGTTGCATGTCGAGTTTATATTTTTGTTCACTGTAGTATTTTCATATATGCTGTTCAAGTTACTGTGAAGTTTCTTTTTCGAATACTTCTCACAAAAACAAGCATATCTCTGTGAAATGTCAACGGAGCACTGAGCCTACCCCAAGCTTTTTTTTTTTTTTGCAACCAGTGGAAACAACTTGGAAGATGATGGCCACTAAATGTAAAATCCTCAAAAATGTTGGCGATAACGCAGCACCACTCAGAGCGACAGAGCCTGGTGTTTATTATCGGATGTATTAGGTTCCGAAATCTGACTTTTTGGGTATAATGTTAATGATATGTTGGAGAAAGACCCCACTGAACCATTCAGAACATGAAGAGTCCCATTTGTCTTGGTAAAATGTATTGTATAACATAAGGAAGTGAAAAGTCATCCCCAAAGCACGTTTTCACCCACTATGGGCAGAGTAGTCTAACAAACAATGTATTAGTGAGGTGTGTGTATCAGGCTATTAAACACACCACCAATTTGAAGGGGGAACCAAAGTTGAAGTTGAAGAATGTTTAATTTTAGAATGTTTGGTTGATTAGAGCATCAGTGTTGATTTGAAACACATTCGATGTCTGATTCTTTCATAAGACCACAATTACACTGGAATATGATGATATCCCAATTGAAAAGAGCAACTTTAATAGAATGATGGATATTAGAATGTTCGGTTGGAAGGCACCCGTGTTGATGTGGAACTCACTTTTGGTGGCAACAACCGCAAGACTAGACATAAACGTGCTATCTGGAGTGGACCATCTCTAATCAATGAGCTTCTAAAGCCAGCCATGTGATCCGTCTGGAGTGGACCATCTCTAATCAATGAGCTTCTAAAGCCAGCGATGTGATCCGTCTGGAGTGGACCATCTCTAATCAATGAGCTTCTAAAGCCAGCGATGTGATCCATCTGGAGTGGACCATCTCTAATCAATGAGCTTCTAAAGCCAGTGATGTGATCTGTCTGGAGTGGACCATCTCTAATCAATGAGCTTCTAAAGCCAGCGATGTGATCTGTCTGGAGTGGACCATCTCTAATCAATGAGCTTCTAAAGCCAGTGATGTGATCAATCTGGAATGGACCATCTCTAATCAATGAGCTTCTAAAGCCAGCGATGTGATCTGTCTGGAGTGGACCATCTCTAATCAATGAGCTTCTAAATCTCTAATCAATGCCAGTGATGTGATCTGTCTGGAGTGGACCATCTCTAATCAATGAGCTTCTAAAGCCAGTGATGTGATCTGTCTGGAACCATCTCTAATCAATGAGCTTCTAAAGCCAGTGATGTGATCTGTCTGGAGTGGACCATCTCTAATCAATGAGCTTCTAAAGCGATGTGATCTGTCTGGAGTGGACCATCTCTAATCAATGAGCTTCTAAAGCGATGTGATCTGTCTGGAGTGGACCATCTCTAATCAATGAGCTTCTAAAGCCAGCAATGTGATCTGTCTGGAGTGGACCATCTCTAATCAATGAGCTTCTAAAGCCAGTGATGTGATCTGTCTGGAATGGACCATCTCTAATCAATGAGCTTCTAAAGCCAGTGATGTGATCTGTCTGGAGTGGACCATCTCTAATCAATGAGCTTCTAAAGCCAGCAATGTGATCTGTCTGGAGTGGACCATCTCTAATCAATGAGCTTCTAAAGCGATGTGATCTGTCTGGAGTGGACCATCTCTAATCAATGAGCTTCTAAAGCGATGTGATCCATCTGGAGTGGACCATCTCTAATCAATGAGCTTCTAAAGCCAGTGATGTGATCTGTCTGGAGTGGACCATCTCTAATCAATGAGCTTCTAAAGCCAGTGATGTGATCAGTCTGGAGTGGACCATCTCTAATCAATGAGCTTCTAAAGCCAGCAATGTGATCCGTCTGGAGTGGACCATCTCTAATCAATGAGCTTCTAAAGCGATGTGATCCGTCTGGAGTGGACCATCTCTAATCAATGAGCTTCTAAAGCGATATGATCCATCTGGAGTGGACCATCTCTAATCAATGAGCTTCTAAAGCCAGCGATGTGATCCGTCTGGAGTGGACCATCTCTAATCAATGAGCTTCTAAAGCCAGTGATGTGATCTGTCTGGAGTGGACCATCTCTAATCAATGAGCTTCTAAAGCGATGTGATCCATCTGGAGTGGACCATCTCTAATCAATG